>NC_135558.1:565000-610000 GCF_964340395.1 Glandiceps talaboti | reverse complement strand
TTACAAGACGATGTTTACATACTAGTGATTCTGTTTGTTTATTGATGAATTGTCAAGTACAAAGCTTTATGGGTCTAGAACTACAGTAGAGACCATGGGTGGGGGCCCTATTCTTTGTAATTTTCTCGCTTTTCAAAATAGAATTACTTCCGATCGAGTATTTCATGTTATCACTTTATTTTCAGACAACACAACAGAAACGAGGAGGTGGGCTTCTTTGCATCAACAATGCAGACGTTTGGAAAAGATTCCGTGAAATAAATTATTCTCCTACAGCTCAGACCACTCGATCGCCTAAAAGACGCAAGATAGAGAAGGGATGTTAGGTTTGTAATTGTCTATCTGAAAGCCGTTATCCTGAATGGATATCAACTTCAAGAATATTTTCTGTAAAGCATAAGTTATAATGGTGATTTACAGCTCTTTTACATTTCTTTAGTTCCTTCTTCTCGAATTCTTCAGTGCTGTATGACACGAACGACGTCGACTATAAAACAAACCCAGATCAGCCTTGGAGGGTGTCTAAAAATGACACTAAGTTAAGGACGAACACAGACTCCATCACCTGGTCCCATCCTCAGTTCATCACAAGCATTAATGAAAAGTCACTTTCAAAATTAATGTAGGAAAGAAACAGTCCTGTTATCTATAAGGTTGCCTCAGTAATTTGCTTTATCGTGTGTTGGTGTTCATTATTTTATGTGTTCTATTTTGATTTTTCTTGTGTTTTGATTTTTGCGAAATTGGCTTGTATCTTGTTTCTCATTTTTCAGAATTTCATTTACTTCGTATTTTAATTGAATTGTTATGACATTTTATGACCTGTTATTAAACTTTCTCTTAAAGCCCCGCCATGTGTATAAAAAGGCGTGCACTCTGTGTGTGGTCATTTTGCTAAATAAAAGCTATATAACCGTTTGTAATAAAATTGTCGATATTTGTAATAAATTTCATTAAAAATTGTAATAAACATGCCGAAATTTGTAATGAAAAACAAATTTAGACTGTTCCTCCCGGCGTTTAGAGAAATGGGGATACTCATCCTAAACTTGGAAGGGAGATAAAATATCGTCATTACAGGTTTCCTATAATCAATTTACAACAATTACGTCATTCTTAGACCACTTGGCTCTTCGAGTACTCAATCGATCTGTCAATCAATCAATCAATCAATCAATCAATCAATCAATCAATCAATCTATCAATTGATCGATCATCCAATCATTCAATAATGATTCATTCATTCCTTCGTTCGTTATTGGTTGGTTCATTCTGTTTGTTTGTTTGTTTGTTTGTTCGTTCGTTCATTCATTCTTGCACTCACTCACTCACTCACTCACTCACTCACTCACTCACTCACTCACTCACTCATACACACACCCACACCCACACATAAACATAAGCGCTTATTGATTGAAAAGATAATAGATTTAATGCATGTATGATGTAGAATCCACTTTTGAATGCGATGATTTTGCATTCTTGGCTTTCTTATTCACAATTCAGTATATGTTTGTTTGTTTATTTATTTATTTATTTATTTATTTATTTATCTATTTATGTGTTTGTTTGTTTTTCTTTGTTTTCGTAAACAAAACTGAGCCTGAACGTTCCCTGTAGTGCGACGCGCAATATTAAAGCGTCGAACTTTTGCCGTGTCGAATCTAATACACAATTCTCGTGTTGAAAATAACTTCATTTATATTTTAAATTCTAAAAATAGCACATGGCAATGAGATTTCTGTCTCCCTTGATTTTCTGTACATCAAAAATCTCAGAGAAACTCGTCCGATCCGCAATATGGTTTTACTCCCTAAGAGTGTTATACACAACTAGACCCTCTAAGCCGTTCGTTTTTGTATTACAGCATAGATCATGTAGATAGATTTAGATTCACTTCATGCATTTCGCGGTGCGTCTTGGACGGTGCCGTAAAAGAGGCTGTAGTTTCGACGATGCAGTCCACATGTTGTTGTGATAACTCCGCAAAGTTAGAAGTCTAATTATTCTCGTGCACATTTCGAAGAGATTTCAGGTCGGGACTTCTATGACGCGTGACGTCATGGCCGCCAACAGAAGCAGTCACACTAACACTAACAGTGAAGTTTTAGATCGTTTCAGGCGCTGTTTCAGCGGCAGATGTAATTGTCGTGCACATGGCTCCAGGCTTGGTCATATTCATCATAGTCGCAGCAAATGCACTTGCCCTATAGCAATGGAATCAAGGTGTGGTAAAAAACTATATGTAACGGCTGGTTCAACAGCTCCTGATGGGACGGCGGAGGTCCATATATTGACCCGCCTGTCAGTGCATTTTGCAAGTTTCCCCATCACATTGACACTTCCCGAACCTTCTCCGAATTTGCCAGGTTCAACGTATGACAGGCGTTGTCTTGAAAAGTATTCGTTGCGTCCTGTTATGCAGTGGCTTTTAGGCAATGGGTCATTCGAACCACGCAGGGGCGCCTGGTGTGAAATTAGTACTGTAACGGCCAGTGAAGTTATTAAGGGGGAGATACGCAAGGAACTTGAAGGTATGCGAGAGAAATATTTTGATTGGTGGGGGGTGGGGGGGGGGGGTGGAAGCTGAATGGGTATGGCATCACTGTGACAGCAATTTTTTTTCTATTTTCCTGCATCAAATTATTTTTTCCATTTGCAGGAGCACTGCAATTTATTTCTTGGTTGCCAATTTTGTAATGTGTGTGGTTCATAACTATATCTACATGTCACTGGTTGACAACTAACTTGTTCTGTGTAAGTAGCAATAAGTAGCAGTTTACAATCCATGTTTCTGCTATTTTATATCATAAATGCTGGAAAAAACATAGGGCTTGCTTACAAATACTGAAAATATTAGCACCGCCTTTATAGGCAGTGTGCCTCCAGAGAAAATGAGAGAATCAGATTCCCAAATTTTGCTGATTTCAGCACATCACAATAATTTTTTTTTTTACTTCTGTCAGAACAATTTTTTCTCAAGCCATTACGGAATCAAATTATTTTTTTCTCTCCTTCACCTGCAGACAAATTTTTTCCCCAAATCCTCTGACCCCCCTCCCCCAGAAATCAAATGGTTCTCCCCTAAAGTTTTCAATTGGTTGAATCCCGAGTGGATTGCCCTTGTTTGTGTTCCTGCAGCATGCAATGGATCAATGATCTAACTCCTAAGGGCGTGTTGCACACAGGCACTTGTTTCTCCGAGATATGTTCCTGAATACAATAAGATATCAATAATAAAGAGATTCTTGGGAAATAATATATGAAAGGGGTAAAATAACACGGGTTTCTGGAATTGATTGTAGAAACCTGTATTATTTTACCTCTTTCGTCATAAACTTGGTGGAGGGTCTATGCTTTTATGTATTGTTTGCCAAGTATCTCAATATCATCCATATCTTATTGTATTCTGACACTTATTTCGGGAAATAAGTGCCTGTGATGTTGCATTTGGCAATGAACAAAATTGCACGAGAAAGGAACAGAATTTACGTGTATCTTGGAGTAAGGGTGTATGAAGTCAATCTCAGATTCAGATTAGACGTAGTAGTTGCATGAAATCCATACACAGAACCTGATTGGTCAAATACATAATTATATATTATATATTTAAATTGTAATCAGACCAAAGCTGCATTAATGATTGGTCACATCAAAACATGATTTGAAACAGGTCTGATTTAATGGTTAATAATGAGATAATGCATACATTATGACACGTATTTACCAAATTACAAATGTGATGCTGTATACCGTATTCAGATTATGTTCTGAATTTATGTTATTTTTTGTGCACAAGACGTGCTGGAGCATGGCTTGAGAATGGCAAATAGAATTCAGAAATCAGTTTTAAAATGTATATTAATTTTACCCATGTATTACTTTGTAAACTAAAATTAATTACATGCTCTCTTACATGTAAGTCACCTCACAAAATATTGTTATCGTATTTGTACTAAGGCCTGCTTATACTGACTTTTCTTCACAGAGTCGCATATTTGTAAGATTGCTGTAGTGATTAATGAGGTAACAGGGAAGCGTGCATTTGAAACCATCTCAAGTACACATTTGAATGATATAATCATGGTAAGTATTACTTCATATTAGCATAGACCCAATATTAGTGACTTATGCTGCCAGGTGTGCTGTGTATCATTTGGTGTGAATAATGTTTTGGGTTGTTTATAGACAAGATTTTGACACTAAAATGTTCAACTGTTTTGTGGTTTAATCAACCATTTTCTGTTATCACATTGTTTATACTAGTACCTTATAGCTGTTAAAGTGTTGACACAGTCTTTGACATGCATGGAATTAGTAAGCAACTACTAGAGCTGATCTTGAAAAGTTTTACATGTAAAGTTTATGAAGCGGGTGATAACCAACTCTTTGCTGCTGAAGTCTTATCAGTAGTGTAGGGTATAGAGTAAGACAAAAAAACTGGGATTTAGAAGGTGTGATCCGAATCGGTTTGACTAATGGCAGTACGCGTGTAGATAGACAGGAGAACAATTTTCAAGTGTTACATAACTTTACAAATTAATGTTGTAAATCATGTTATTGCACTCACCACTAATAATAAAGTGATTTCAACCATCTATATATTCAAGATGGTCATTTTACTTTTAATATCAAGACCAAGTACACTTTACATTTATTGCATTTTTTGGAAGCAGATTAAACTTAAAACTAATGCAGATGCTGATATTATAGGGTTGTCGGTGGCCGAGTTGTTGATATCCCCAAGTAATAATATTATAGGGTTGTCGGTGGCCGAGTTGTTGATATCCCCAAGTAATAATATTATAGGGTTGTCGGTGGCCGAGTTGTTGATATCCCCAAGTAATAATATTATAGGGTTGTCGGTGGCCGAGTTGTTGATATCCCCAAGTAATAATATTATAGGGTTGTCGGTGGCCGAGTTGTTGATATCCCTAAGTAATAATATTATAGGGTTGTCGGTGGCCGAGTTGTTGATATCCCCAAGTAATAATATTATAGGGTTGTCGGTGGCCGAGTTGTTGATATCCCCAAGTAATAATATTATAGGGTTGTCGGTGGCCGAGTTGTTGATATCCCCAAGTAATAATATTATAGGGTTGTCGGTGGCCAAGTTGTTGATATCCCCAAGTAATAATATTATAGGGTTGTCGGTGGCCGAGTAGTTGATATCCCCAAGTAATAATGGATTTGTCAACTTACGTTTTCAAATTGTAAATGCTGGCTGTGCTGTCACCAAGGGACACACTATAACATCACTGATGGTTAACATAGAGTAACCATACAAGTGTGTATCTCAACAAAAATCATCATCTATCACTGGAATTTTGAACATGGTAAAAAAGATGGTTCATAGTTTCTTTCTGATTCATTTCAAAGACGTCACATGATCTGGACTGTTGAAAGTATCATCAATATGTACACACTTGCATACTTTTATAAGCCGACCAGCTGATAATTTTTTTTAGGTGTTATGATGAAAAATATTAAAATAGATAATCACAGGTCTGATGAATTATATGTGTGTATTTCATGAATAGGCTGTGAAAGATGTTCCTGAGGAAATCCGTAAGGAGCTGTCAACATTATATGTGCAATGGCTAGAGATCTGTAAAAGTGATGAACTGAAAGAAGATGATTTAGACACAATGGTAAAGGCTATTACAAGGTATCTCTTTACAAAGGAAGAACAATTAGAAGAATCTGTTGATTACAGAATAAGGTAAGCAAGCCAAGCACAAACATTACATTTCTGTTGGTCACATTTTCATATCAATTTTAGCCCTCACTAATCATATGCTGGGTGACACATCCCCTGGTATTGACATACACAATAATATCTATTATTTGTAATGGTTTCCTTTAAATTAAGAACTTCTAACACTTGATCTCAACAGAATAGCCAAACTATGGTAGTATTGATTCTGTCTCAGCTCTTCCTAGTTTCTGTATGTCAACCCCAGCTTGACAAGTTGCAGTGTCTTTATGTTCAGGAGCACTGATTTTCTCACTAATACGATTGCCAACATCAGACTATGGACGAATGGAACCTGTTACAAACAGTGAATGTACTTTGCTGTAACAGGTTCCGGTTGTCTATGGTCAGATGTTGGCGATTTTATCTATCTATTACACTCATTAGATCTATTCTGCAAGCGTATACATACTGCATTCCTGGCTTATTTTCCAAGTTTTCACAATTCATGTCATGACCAAAGTATTTAAGATTTAACAAATCCATCAGCATACATTTAATTTTAATTTACTCTTTTGTTTTGATTTAATAATAAATATAGGTGGGAGTAAGCTTCACTATTTTACATGTGACATCCGTATAAGAACATCACCTAATTTTAGTCCAATTTGCAAAGATGTTTTGGGGCTTTAATTTTATACCAAAAATAATATTTTTTGACCCAAATGCACATCTCTGATGCGATCATTTTGATTTGAACAATTTTCCATCTACACGCCCTATGTAATGTTCCCACCAAATACCAAGCCAATTGGGCTGGCAGTTTTGACATTAAGTCATTTACATACATACACACACTCGCACGCATATACGCACGTACACACGCAATGACACTTCACTATGCTTTTAGCACCATTGAACCACACTTCAGTTGCACTAAAAGTAAAAACCTCTTTTTTGTGTGTTTTTTTTAGCCAGAACAGGGCAGCACAGATGGAATCTCATCACCAAGCTGATGTACAAATCATAGTTCATCAGAAGCCTTGCCAAGATAAGCAAGATGAGAGTAACAACAAATTCCTAGCAATATCAGAGGTAATAATAATAATGTAAACTTTATTTCCAAATCAAAGTAGGAAATTCATACGGTCCCAACTTGTGCAGTACCCAAGTGCTGTTGTGTTAAAGCAGGAGAAAACCGGAGTACCTGCAGGAGAAAACCTGTATTGGTTGGTAGGATCACCACTTGTACAGTGTCCAAGTGTCGTAGTGTTAAAGCAGGAGAAAACCAGAGTACCTGCAGGGGAAAACCTGTATTGGTTGGTAGGATCACCACTTGTACAGTGTCCAAGTGTCGTAGTGTTAAAGCAGGAGAAAACCAGAGTACCTGCAGGGGAAAACCTGTATTGGTTGGTAGGATCACCACTTGTACAGTGTCCAAGTGTCGTAGTGTTAAAGCAGGAGAAAACCAGAGTACCTGCAGGGGAAAACCTGTATTGGTTGGTAGGATCACCACTTGTACAGTGTCCAAGTGTCGTAGTGTTAAAGCAGGAGAAAACCAGAGTACCTGCAGGAGAAAACCTGTATTGGTTGGTAGGATCACCACTTGTACAGTGTCCAAGTGTCGTAGTGTTAAAGCAGGAGAAAACCAGAGTACCTGCAGGAGAAAACCTGTATTGGTTGGTAGGATCACCACTTGTACAGTGTCCAAGTGTCGTAGTGTTAAAGCAGGAGAAAACCAGAGTACCTGCAGGAGAAAACCTGTATTAGTTGGTAGGGTCACCACTTGTACAGTACCCAATAGCCCCAGTGTTAAAGCAGGAGAAAACCAGAGTACCTGCAGGGGAAAACCTGTATTGTTCATTAGGGTCAAACTGAGCATCACTCTTCTTACACAGAGATCTAGCAAATTGTTACTTTTATATCATGTGTAAGTTTTTATGGCAACATGTGTTTTATAAGTGTGCAGGTGAAGATATATAGTACCACTAAGATACTGCTAAATCATAATGATGGGTAAATTATCATTTTGTCAACTATTCACAAGTTTGGTATCTATAATAATTTATGGGTGTCATCTATGGATTTATTTAAAGCTACACAGCAACCATACCTCTGTTATTGATATCACTTGTTTGTTGTCCTTCTCTGTGATATATTCATTGGAACAACACAAGAAATTACTTTCCGATCACTTTGGGCAGTGTTTGATACAATACACATATATAATCGCCATGGATTGACTTGAGGATAGAAGGTGCCTTATGACAATTTTACTGAAAATTTTAACATTAAATGTGCACTCTGCTAATACTTGTCCTTTTTTTTCACTTTCAGAATAAGATTGATAAATATGAAATGGACAGAGCCTACCAAACAATGATTTGTAAGTTTTTAGCAACTGCAAGAAATGGCTGTTTTTCCACCGATCGTGATTATATCATGTACAAAATTTCAGCAGTTGGTGTAAATAGCATGTGTCTATCAAGAGCACATGTTTGTAAAAACCAAGAAGACAGTGATCCAAACTTGTTTATCTTTTTTAAAACCATAACATTCCCACAAGGAGAAGATAATGCATATACGGATTGGTTTGATGTTTTCCCAGTATTAAATATATACATGGCAATCAAGGCTGTCCTGTTACTTCACAAGAAAACTAATATTTCATAAAAGAGAATACCAGTTAGTTAAAAACAAGTAACGTACAGACCCAAGACTTTTTTGTGGAAGGGAAATACCTCTCCAGAAAATAAACTTACAGGTGAAGAATTACTTCTGTCATTGTACAAGGTTCTCAAACATGTTTATTCTTCATTTGCTTTGTAAACATGCAATATTTAGTAAATCTGAATGAATGGATCAATAACATGATTTTACATATAATTTTATGCATACCCAAAAACTGCCATTGACATCAGTATTGTAGAGTATACATAATTTTATGCATACCCAAAAACTGCCATTGACATCAGTATTGTAGATTATACATAATTTTATGCATACCCAAAAACTGCCATTGACATCAGTATTGTAGATTATACATAATTTTATGCATACCCAAAAACTGCCATTGACATCAGTATTGTAGAGTATACATAATTTTATGCATACCCAAAAACTGCCATTGACATCAGTATTGTGGAGTATACATAATTTTATGCATACCCAAAAACTGCCATTGACATCAGTATTGTAGATTATACATAATTTTATGCATACCCAAAAAACTGCCATTGACATCAGTATTGTAAAGTATACATAATTTTATGCATACCCAAAAACTGCCATTGACATCAGTATTGTAGACTGTACATGCAAAAAAATGTCAACAATATGTAGATCTATGTATCCATTCCAAGGCATAAAGCAGCATTGATAAGATACCAGATGACTTTTATACAAACATTTAAACAATAAAATCCAGTTAAAAATAAGGTCTAAAATTGACCCATATCACTTTAGCCAATACAGAGAGATGTCATTTCCTGGCAGTATGAATCTAGTCTGGTAATTTTATATGCACATGTTGATTGACAACAGAATTTGAAATGTCACAACAGTATCAGCAACTGTTCAAACATTCTTTACTTCAGTTTCTTCAAACCTTACAAAGGTTCACATTTATTTTAATACTACAGAATGTGACAGGCATGGCAATTATAATATTTTGTAGACTGTAAGAACATAAGAGACATGAGGTAAATAAAGGCAATTATGGTATATAAAAAATATTCAAATCTTAAATTACCTGTAATTGTTTTTGATATGCTGTGGACACTAATGATGTTCATTCAATATTTAACCCATGTTATGTTATTATTACTATGCACCCTGAATGAAACTCAGGTTCATTCAATATTTAACCCATGTTATGTTATTATTACTATACACTCAGAATGAAACTCAGGTTCATTCAATCTTTAACCCATGTTATGTTATTATTATTACTATACACCCTGAATGAAAATCTTGTTCATTCAATATTTAACCCATGTTATGTTATTATTACTATAGACCTTGAATGAAACTCAGGTTCATTCTACATTTAACCCATGTTATGTTATTACATTGTATTACTATTCACCCTGAATGAAACTCAGGTTCATTCAATATTTAACCCATGTTATGTTATGTTATTATTACTATACACCCTGAATGAAACTCAGGTTCATTCTACATTTAACCCATGTTATGTTATTACATTGTATTACTATACACCCTGAATGAAACTCAAGTTCATTCAATATTTAACCCATGTTATGTTATTATTACTATACACTCAGAATGAAAATCTTGTTCATTCAATATTTAACCCATGTTATACATTTGCAATAAATAGTTCTTTTCCTAAACAAATACTGTGTATGACTGCTATGTGATGAGAGTTCACCAGGCTGTAACATATCATTTCATTGGCACTTTGATTCCTCTCTTGGAAAGAGAGCTAACTGTGTATCTCAACAGTGAAGGCTAGGAGGCTCTTGGGAGTCATGATATTCAGCGTACGTTTAATAAATAATTTCTTGTAAAGTGTGCCGGCAAACAGTCCCATGATGCAACAGTGGAGCAGTGTGAAAACAATAGAGTTGAAATAAAGTTTTAATTTGGTGTTTCTTGACAATTGTGCATATGTATGTGATGTGAAATCATAAAATGACTCTCCAGAACCCAAAGTTTATGAAAATACCTTATTTCCTGGAGTGTCATTCCAATTTTAAATGTACAGGACAACAGATCCTTGTAGAGAGAGTGAATTATACACATAAAAAGTTATGCCAATAAAACTCCCATGACTCCAAACTTTTGAAAAAAGGGTAATTTATTCAACAGGTACAAAAATAAAGTATCAACTGGTTGATATGCAATATGGTTTCTGTAAATTTGTATCACTAAATAAATACAATTCCTAAACCTATGCATTGATTGTTTAGACAAAAGTTCTGGTGTTTGCTAATCTTGATAAAAATGAGTTATTTTGAGCTTGAATTTCAGGGTTTTCGTACAGTTGAAAAGCTGAATCAAAAGTATATATACATTATCCTGCATAAACAGCAATCAGACAATAGTCATGACTTTAATATTTCTTCTAGGAAATAGAAAGAAATTTGTGAAATAATGGCTCCTTAAGTTGACTAGAAATACTAATTTCACTGAGTAAATGGTAAATGTAATAAACATTTCTAACAACTCAAATATTTAAAGTTATTCATTCTGATTTGCCATGGAATGATTCAATACATCTCTCTACAAAGTAGGGCGCCCTCTTGTGGTCATATGATTATCTCCACTGAACTTGTATACCTACGGGCCACTGTCTTAGTTACCAAGAGTTGACCATCGACCAAGGATTAAACTCCTGGGTCTATCAGTTGACTTGATCAGAAAATATGTATATTTCTTTGAGTGTGACTGAAATAAGTCACTAAAGGGGAACATCTTCCAGTAAATATTTGAGAGTAAAAGTCGTTCGTATATTTGATTTGTGATTACGCATACATAATTCCTAGGATATATAATGGTCAACTAGAATATGGATAAAATTTATTGTTTAGTAAATTAGGATTCTTCATCACAGGAGATTACCAAGAGATTTCCAAAACTCAAAGCAAGCAGCATACTTTTAATGAAAGTACATTGTAAAAATAAAATTCTGACAATTTATCAAAGCCAACATACTCTGAGAATCTCCACATGCTACAGTACATATGTAATCTATGGAATAGTCTACTGTATCATGTAACTGCATGCCCCAAAAATGGGCATCTGTGAAGAGTGGATAGTTGTCTGTCTGATGATGTAGACTGTAAGATAAATTGAGTTGTTCAGCCATATCAGGTTTCTAAACCAGTGATAGCTAATAGTGCGACATGACTGTTGTATGAATGGCAGACATGTCCAACTCTGAAGTCCATACAGTACATTGTAACTACAATATTTTCAAACCCTGCTTAATAAACAATTACATAATGGGAAATAGAAATGTTTTTTATTGATTTTTACAATTTGATCATAATTTTCATTGACTTAGATTGCCAAAATACAAATTTGAAATGTGAGTTATATTACTGCTTTTTTTCATACGTATTGTCTGTGGCAATATATTAAGGGGAACACCATGCCAGGAAATAACTATACTTCCATAATCTCCAAGTTCAAGAGAATAATTTCATGATCACATAAATTTTGAGTAACTGCCAAGAAACAACAAATTAAACCTCGTATCATTACATGAAAAGTCCAATTTACCCACCTTTACCCTACATGTGACCCACCTAACCACCATCTCTGTCCAGGGCTAGTACAAGACGCAGTACCACTTTTGACTGTCTACAGTCCCCAGGGGAGAGATCACCATGGGTAAATTAAGTCATACTCGCCACATTTACACATCCTCTGCTTAAAATTTACCCCAGTAGAAAGACATGGTCAAATATGACTTATCATATAGGGATATTTCACTTCTATTGTTCTCACACTGATCCACTGTTGCCTCATGGGATTTAGCAGACACACCATGTATTACGATGGGTTACGATTATTCATTCTTCAACTAATACATATGTATGTCTGCTAAGACCCACGAGGCAACAGTGTACCATTGCTAGAACAACAGAGATGAAATAGTTTCAATGTGATGTTTCTCATGGTAAACTGCAGTGTAAAAATTTGTGTGATGTGAAATCATGCAATGACTCACAAGTTTATCAAAATACCTTTACTGGATTGGTGTTCCCCTATAAGCTTCAAATGCTGGTTAATTATCACAGATGTTTGTATCACAAATAATGGCATGATAGCAATTTTATATTGAAACATATAAGAAAGCTGCTATTCCTACAGAATATATTGCTATTATAGCATACACTTATTGTTTGGCTATGAGGGCACTAGTAGATGTCTAGTACCCTGAGGGATGTTATGTAGTAACTATTTCCTCAAGACTGAAAGCCAAGGGAAATAGTTGCAACATAACAACATGAGGGGTAATATGTTGTCTACTAGTGCCTGAATATATAAAGGCCAGGCAATAAGTGTTGTATAACACATCACATTCCCAGGCTCATAGTCAAAGCAAATCATTGGTAAGACTCATGCTACATGAATAGTGCCCTAGGGAAAATAGAACACGACCAGTGTCCCTATATGCAAATTGAGGTCACTATGGGTCAATAGTCCATACCACATGATACAATCTAAGCCAATCAATGAAGGCTATATGAAAACAATGCGTTATAAAATGTATGAGTGTACAGCTGATGTCATTTCTTTAGTACAAGTAGAACTTTTCTAAAAGAAATCTAACATAATATCATGGTGTACACCATTGCATTCTTCAACCTGTGAAATGATACTTGTAAATTGCTTCCATACTGAGATGATATTAAAACAAACCAAACCACCACCACGCTTGGTCTGACTGTCCTGTTAAAAATGAAGAAGAAAATATTGCTTTTCAAACTTTTTATTATCATTTATGTAACCAGAGTAAATGGCTTTGAAATAATTACTTTAAATGCTAATGTTTTAATCTAGTGTTCTTGCTTTAGTGCTTTGTTATCAGTAAAGTGGTGCCTAGCCTGTAAGATATGTTGTGTCACTCTTCCCTCACTGATGTGTGAGGGCGCCCTGTGCACAGTGTAGTAGTACCTTACACACTAAATGGAGCCATAATATGACCATTCTGTTGTTCAGGACCAACTTTTTCTATAGCTTTGCCAGACACTTGGGTTTTTTACCTAAATTTGAATCGTTATCCAACATTGGCCATTTTCCACATAATACACAAGCTGAAACAGTGTGCTGTTTTTAATCTACACCATTTCTTAGGCCTAAAAAAATTGTTTGGTTCCGGTTACCTGACCCCACCTAGCTTTTCACTGCCAACCCTTAATTTTTTTAAAAGTATTCAAGAAAAAATTAATAAAATTCCAAAAAATGTGAAGTCTCATGAGAAATAGTGGATGCGGAAACTGACTTAAAAAGGCAAAAAAATAAAATGGCTATACATCTGATAGGAAGAAATAAACAACACAGAGACCATTTGGAAAACAATGCAAAACCTGAACTAGACACTCGCACAGAAAAAAATAAAATAAAATAAAATAAAAAATCTACCTACCCACCTATTCTAAAAATGAGCATAATCAGAACCACAATTTTTTTGTATTAGGCCTTAAATATACAATACAATAAGTTTATATCTTACATGTTGTAGAAACAATAATGGTAACATTTTAATTGTAAAATTACTGGGAGCTCGCGCAGCAATCGCCAAATTTGCATATACCCCCGGTATGCTTCAAGGTCCCACACTATGAAAACTGAGACAGTAACTATAGAAACGCTCAAACTAACTTTGTATCTGAGCATATATCTAGACACTTTTCCTGAACTCAACTCTGGCATTATGCAAATAAGTATTTAAGATGTTGGCTAGACATAAGGGTGGGTAATTAGAGATTGTAACACGTTGCATAGTGATTGTCAAAACACACACAAAAGTACTTAATTTGCAACATACATGTTGTATACAAATGTACATAGGATGAATATTGAACTTCAATGTACCAAACTGTATCAGTTGAATAACGATAGAGATGAATAACAAGATTTCAGCTTTTTTAACTTCACCATTTTACATTTCACTAAGATGTTTTATATTTCATTGTGACAATATGTTACCTGTCGGTTGATACCTCCAATACAGGTCCATGACTTGGCTCCCATGGTTACTGCCCACTTAGAATGGTCTTTAGTCTCCTTAAAGACCACATCATCTGAGAAGGTTATGTCTTGTATATTTTCTACCTTGTAAGTTCCACAGAAAGAGGGCGTTTTACCACGGCCATCTTGCCATGTCTCACTCTGCATGTCACTTTGGAAATATGGAGCTAACCAATCAGCATAAATATCTATGATCAGAAAATATAACATATATCCAAAAGTGTTTGTTTAGTATCCAGATTCAACCAAAGTTCCCAAGTCATTTTACCATTGTTCTCAAAGTTCCCAAGTCATTTTACCATTGTTCCCAAGTCATTTTACTATTGTTCTCTACCAAAGTTCCCAAGTCATTTTACAATGATTGTTCTCCATCAATTATTGTATTGTGTTCATATACTTAAATCTATGAAAGTTGAACCATATTTATCCTTCTTTTGTTTCTAATGATGTTCTAAAGTCCTTTGGAAATAAATTGTGAAATGAGAGTTCTATAATTTACCACTTTCCTCACTTTCCACTTGATAACTCTGAAGTAACAACATACAACTTGAACAGATAATAGAGTTGAAGAGAAAGGAGAGATTGGGTGTCACTATACTGGAGTTTACAACACATCAATCGCCAATTCTTTTACATTTTACTAATTTGAGAAATTGCCCTCAGTGGTAAATTTAAGGGAGCATAGTATTTTAAGGGTTCATACTAAACACTTAAACCACTATGCTCAAAACACTATTTTGGGACTTTCCATGAGTTTTTCATCAGTTTTCCAGGAATATTCAGATCAACCAGCGACATACATTTTATTTGTCAATATCTACTTTTTAATACATATTTCTCACTTATGTTATTAACACTTTATGGTAGTAATATTGATTAATTATCTCTGTCACTAAGTTCACAAGTTTACATAACGTACCTTTCCCATATTCAGAAGTTTTAGTAAAACTATAAAATTTCTGTCCAGCTAAAGATGTCAGATTTTCTTGTCTAAACCAGGGAGGATTCTTGATATGTTTTTTGTTAGCTACATCCACTAAATCTGGTTGGTCAGCAACAAAGTCTTTTGGAATGTTTACATCATATACATATGGCCACATGTACTTCAACTGTTTTGCTAGGAGTGTCAAATTTTGAGAGAAGAAAAATAATGTGAATGCTTGTATATGAACACTTTGTAATCATTGAAGTCATTAAGTCTAGGATCATAATATTGATGCATGTATTCAGCTGTAATGATGTGTTACAATTACTCATATCATTGCATTACAGTTAAAAGTATGCATTCACACACACACACACTCACACACACACGCACGCGTGCTGCGCACACACACACACATAGTACATGTACACATGCATATACATACGCACACAGCACAGCACATACACACATGTATAAACAGCACACACACACACACACACACACACACACACACACAGTACATGTACACATGCATACACATATGCACACAGCACAGCACATACACACATGCATAAACAGCACACACACACAGCACACATACAAATGTACACAGCACATGTCACATACAGCACACACACACACACACACACACACAGCACACAGCACACATACCAATGTACACAGCACATGTCACATACAGCACACACACACAGCACTGTCTGATGAAACTTGACTAAATCACACATATACAAAGATAACAAAGAGGATACTTAATACAGTGTATCAAAGTTATCTATAAAACACTACAGAATTCTAGAATTAACTTAACTAGGAAAGGATACCTTAATGTCAATTCACTAACTTTTGTTTCATAAATCTTAGATGTTAAATGAGATAAATAGAGTTGGTTTCACTTGATCAGTATGTAGCTGACATTGATCACAACTTAGGTGGAAAAGATTATGTGGCCCTTGGTAGAGACCTTCTGTTAAATGTATTGTTGACTGTTTTTACTGTTATACAATTCTTGGTAACTAAAATAGAATATTACCTAGGTGCATCGGTAAAAATAATCAACATTTAATGCCAACTCAACCTCAAAGGCTCATAAGTCACTTCCTCCTAAATTCTGATCAATGCCAACTCTGTATTGATAAGAAAAAGTGAATGAAAACAACACATTTTATCTCATGTAACGTCTAAGTTTTATTAAAACAATATGAATTCACAAGGTATACTTCTCCTGTAATGTGTCTAGATGTACAAATCAATCATCAACCAAACAAAAAGGTCAAAGGTTATCCTTACCAATAGCTGCTAACTCATTGTATCCATATGTAACACAAAGAAATGATTGTCCATTGTCTTTAGCATTGTCAGGCCATGAATACGATGTATTGGAGAAGTCAGGGAACTTTGGCACACTATGAACAAGCCAGAACCCACTAGTACGGTTGAAACATAAATCACCTACAAGAATAACAAAGACTTAGGAGTTTTTATGACAACTTTTTACATACTGATCTGAAATGCCATCCAAGTAGATATATTGATTATTATCACCATGGTTACACAAGGTCATAGATCAAAGATCACATGTGATTACTTTGTGACCTAGCTTTCACATTTGAATCAAATCAAGAGCATGGTAATGTAGCCTCGCTGCAGATGACTACATTTGTCCATTGTTATCATTACTATCACCAGAACCATTTTTTAATTTTACGTAAATAATAAATGAAGTATCCTACTATCCTACTGGACTTTATGTTGTTTTGAGTGGCAACAGTTTCATATCCTCTGATGGAAGCTTCGTCAGGGTGACTGATAACCTAGTGACAGGTTGTTGGTGAAATGTGACAGAATAGAATTGTCATGTGATCTAGTGACAGGTAGTTGGTGACATGTGACAGAGTAGAATTGTCATGTGATCTAGTGACAGGTAGTTGGTGACATGTGACAGAGTAGAATAGTTATGTGACCTAGTGACAGGTGGTTGGTGAATGTGACAGAGTAGAATTGTCATGTGATCTAGTGACAGGTAGTTGGTGACATGTGACAGAGTAGAATTGTCATGTGATCTAGTGACAGGTAGTTGGTAACATGTGACAGAGTAGAATAGTTATGTGACCTAGTGACAGGTGGTTGGTGACATGTGACAGAGTAGAATTGTCATGTGATCTAGTGACAGGTAGTTGGTGACATGTGACACAGTAGCATTGTCATGTGATCTAGTGACAGGTAGTTGGTGACATGTGACAGAGTAGAATTGTCATGTGATCTAGTGACAGGTAGTTGGTGACATGTGACAGAGTAGAATTGTCATGTGATCTAGTGACAGGTAGTTGGTGACATGTGACAGAGTATAATTGTCATATGATCTAGTGACAGGTAGTTGGTGACATGTGACAGAGTAGAATTGTCATATGATCTAGTGACAGGTAGTTGGTGACATGTGACAGTAGAATTGTCATATGATCTAGTGACAGGTTGTTGGTGACATGTGACAGAGTATAATTGTCATGTGATCTAGTGACAGGTAGTTGGTGACATGTGACAGAGTAGAATTGTCATGTGATCTAGTGACAGGTAGTTGGTGACATGTGACAGAGTATAATTGTCATGTGATCTAGTGACAGGTAGTTGGTGACATGTGACAGAGTAGAATTGTCATATGATCTAGTGACAGGTTGTTGGTGACATGTGACAGAGTAGAATTGTCATATGATCTAGTGACAGGTAGTTGGTGACATGTGACAGAGTAGAATTGTCATGTGATCTAGTGACAGGTAGTTGGTGACATGTGACAGAGTATAATTGTCATGTGATCTAGTGACAGGTAGTTGGTGACATGTGACAGAGTAGAATTGTCATGTGATCTAGTGACAGGTAGTTGGTGACATGTGACAGAGTAGAATTGTCATGTGATCTAGTGACAGGTAGTTGGTGACATGTGACACAGTAGCATTGTCATGTGATCTAGTGACAGGTAGTTGGTGACATGTGACAGAGTAGAATTGTCATGTGATCTAGTGACAGGTAGTTGGTGACATGTGACAGAGTAGAATTGTCATATGATCTAGTGACAGGTAGTTGGTGACATGTGACAGAGTAGAATTGTCATGTGATCTAGTGACAGGTAGTCGGTGACATGTGACAGAGTAGAACTGTTATGTGATCTAGTGACAGGTTGTTGGTGACATGTGACAGTAGAATTGTCATGTGATCTAGTGACAGGTAATTGGTGACATGTGCCAGAATAAAATTGTCATGTGATGAGAACTGTCAAGGAATTTTAAAAAGAACAGTGTTGTACATGCCTGTCATGTTATCACTTGTAGGTAAGTTATCACTAGCACTAGATCATCAGTCAGCCTGAAGAAGTGTCCAGGATAAGATGTGAATGTAAATTGCCATTCAAAATAACAGCAAGTCCAGTAGGATAAATTAATTCATTATTAACTTTATACCTGGATGACTGAGAATATTCATTTAGTTGTCATATTATATATGTATATCTGTAATTAGTTGTTATTTTAATGTATATCTGTAATTAGCTGTCAATTCTTACCTTTTGTATGACCTCTATACATAGATTCCTTACCATTTGGCCATTCATCATTATACATCATGTAAACAAGATCCTATTTAGAAAGTTAATCAAGAAAGAAGAAGAAAGACAGAATAGAAAGAGCACAGGGGAAAGATAATGAGAAAAAAGATAAAAAATAGAAAGAAATGAAATAAAGAAAGAAAAAAAATCATAATATTCATCATGATTAAATTTGGTTAATGACAATGAATGATGTATCTAGATTGAATATTAGGGATGATTGCACAATGAGTGATGCACACCCCAAGTTATTTGCCATGGTGACCGATAAACAGAGACATTCCATTTTTCTTACAGTTTTGTTGATCATCGGAATTTGCCATGGTGACCTATTGACTTGCAGAATTTCCATGGTTGCTATAGATTCTTATGATCATCACCATGGTGATCTATTGACTTACAGATTTTCCATGGTTGCTATAGATTTGTTGTAGGGTGTGAGCAACAGCATGGTTGGTGTCATTGATGGGTATATCAGACAATGTCCAATATTGTGAATTAACATCCATATAGTAATATCCTAATCCTTCCTGTATCACAGTATCACTGCTGTCTTCAATCTCAGGGAGTTTGTACACTATGAACCTGGAGAAAAAAATACAGAAAAATAATCTAAAATGCTGATTTAATAGATAAAATTGCCTTGTTGCAAAATTTGCTTGATGTACACCAATGTCAGATACAGTTCACGCTTTAAAAATGTATAACAAAGTGGATTGTTACTAACATTGAGCTGTAAATCCTAACTACATCCCTATGTGTTATAATGTGAGGCTTTCCACATACAAGGTTTGTTTTGACTTGGTAGAAAACAATGGGGGAAAACAACAGCTGTTGTGTGTTCATTAATTTGACTTTATTCCCAGATAGAAATAATACAAGTCAGTAAGGAGCAAAATCAACAGTTCAATGTAGGATAAAAAAATAAATTCTTACACTTTGATAGGTGTCACCCCCCCCCCCCCATCTTACTAAATATAAAGTCAGTCCCTTACAAAAATATCCTATAGGATCCGATAGGAAGAAGTTTTATAGGAATCCTGTAGGATTCTTAAAGTATTTCCTATATGAAAATCTTATAAAATTTTGGCCCCTTTCTTTTAGGATTCCTATAGGATTCTTTTAGGAATACTTAGGGAGTCCTATAGGATTCTTTTAGGAATACTTAGGGAGTCCTATAGGATTCTATTAGGAATACTTTAAGGATTCCTGTAGGATTTTTAAGGAATACTTAGGATGCCTATTGGTTTCGTTTAGAAATACTTAAAGATTCCTATAGTATAGGATGTCTTTTGGAATACTTTAGGATGCCCATAGGATTTTTAAAAAAATATTTAGGATGCCTATATGATTCTTTTAGGAATCCTTTAGAGTTTCTATAGGATTTCTTTAGGAATTTCTTACATGCATGCATACATACATGCACACGTGCGCGCACACACACACACACATGCATGCACACAGACACACACAGCACGCACGCACACACACAGACACACATACACACACACACATACATACATCATATATATATATATATATATATATATATATATATATATATATAGTTGAAAAAAAACTATTACGCTCAGCCACTGCGGTATAGAGCACTGTCTTAGCAGATTGATACTCAGCGAGTTATATACAAATGTATATATATATATATATATATATATATATATATATATATATATATATATATATATAT
Source organism: Glandiceps talaboti (assembly GCF_964340395.1). NCBI lineage: Eukaryota > Metazoa > Hemichordata > Enteropneusta > Spengelidae > Glandiceps > Glandiceps talaboti. The sequence goes on along the minus strand of NC_135558.1, from coordinate 589,332 downwards.
ATATATATATATGTATATATATATATATATACATATATATACATACACACATACATACATACATACATACATACATACATACATACATACATACATACATACATACATACATACATACATACATACATACATACATACATACATACATACATACATACATACATACATACATACATACATACATACATACATACATACATACATACATACATACATACATACATATATGTGTTAATCCCACCTATTGTATTACATTCCATTACTTTTAATTATAGTCTACAGTCATAATCGTGTGGCTGTCTCTAGAACATTGTAATTGTTTCTCACCAATCGACCGATTTGCCATCTGGATCCTTGCAAGTGAATCCACCATCACCAATAACACGTGCCAGTACTGCTTGGAAACTAACTATCACCACCACTGCGACAGTTCTGAGAAATACAAACTTGAAATTGAAAGTGGACATTTTCAAATTCTGTGTTGGATCTTCTGCAAACTCAATGGTAGCGCGTTCTTCTCATTCAGGGGTTGTTCCGGTGTATAGAGGGGACGTTGCCTGTGGTTCAAGAGCGTCGTGTAACTAAACCTAGTTTGCTCCACACCTTCAAATGGTCCGACACTGCTGAAGAAGGAAACTGTGACTATAGAGTCAAGTCTGACACTCATGTGGTTATCATGCCCTCAACAGGCCGGTTCATGCGGTCACTTTGAATCGTACAGCCTGATTCTAGCAGTCTTTGGGATATATATAAACTTAAAAAATATCCTTAACTTTGACATCTATTGAACTAAACATTATTAATATTGGGAGATAGTGTGTCATTGATTTGTGTTTTTGAGATTCTAAAATACAATACTGAATAACTGCACATGTCATTGTAATAATAACTAAGTGAGAGAGGTTGACCTAGATATTACCGTGACCCTAGCGTGACCTTCGTCCTCATACTTCGAGACAGCTAGATTGTGATTGGACGATAAGGGTAAAGGAGGTAACAATCGTAATTTACGACCGTTCATGTGTTTCAGGAAAAAAAACTTGGACACGTACATGATATACGTCACATTGCACTCACCGTGTTTCAGGAATCGCCGACGAAAACTACACGCTGGCCTCCGCTCTCCCACATATACAGGTACCCAGCTGTCTGTCAGTGTTACGTAAACTGAATAAGCCCAGCCCAGAAGCATATCGCTGAACATCAACTTCATTACTACTAGCTTTCAACGTGTACTCGCTCTAAAGGTCGGTGTTTTTGTTTATATGTTATTTATAGACAGCGGGAGAAATCTCGGGCTTTGCTCTCTAGTCTAGTTCAAATTTAGGGATTGCCACCAAACAATCTTTGTTGACGCCAGGCTGGCATTAATTTTTTCTAGACGCACGGTATGCACATGAGGCTTTTGCATAGACTGACTACCATGCTTTTGCAAGTTTTGGTTAATGTCGTGTCCCTTCCAAACACGCACCCCACATGCCCCAGGACTGGTCAACCTGACATTTTTAGTGCATACATGTATCAAGATCTGGCGTGTGCGTGTACGTGTAAGTGAGAATCACAGTTAGCTAGACATGGATACATGGACATGTGTGAATCTCAGTGTTGTACATCCAAGGTGCGTCCCTTATAAGTTATATTGTTCGTGTGTGGGCAGGGGTGGCAATGATATGAGGGTCCCTACACATTCGCCAGGATGTAGGCCATGCATTGTGGATGATGATGAATGAATCGTGTATGTGATGTGTGAAGTAGGCTCCCCTCTTTGACGGGCATTGCCACTTGTTGACGTCGCACGTATTTCAAAACATGGCAAGTGTGACCTTGAATGTGTGTGTTTAGTTTGTACATACTTACTACATGTACTAGTAGACTAGAGTAAAAAGATAAAGTAGTAAACATGCCAGTGTGGATATCGACGTGGCAAGACTGAACATAGTTGCGATAATTGTAGCGTTTTGCTGCGATTTTGAGGGTTTTTCGTCTGTTTTGGCGACTTTTAAGTTTTGGTGTTTAACCGGCGGGTTAAACATCAAAACTTAAAAAGTCGCCAAAACAGACAAAACACCCTCAAAATCGCAGCAAAACGCTATAATTATTGCAGCTAGACTGAACAATACTCGTATAAACTTTGGGGGAGTGGGGGGGGGGGGATTAAATAGAATACACATTTGAGGACATTTTCCTTCACATAAACTAAAAGTGAATAACAAGCTCAAAACATTTGAAGAATATGAGATTAAAAAAAATAGATAGATAAATCTCCCAATGGACTAGTTAATACTGGAGTGGTGTAAAGTCTGAAGAGACTCGGGGATAGACCCGCATATCACATGTACATGATGTGTACTCTTATCTTTATCTATTTACCAATGCAAATAGAATAGGAGACTCATTGACATGAGGGTCATTCGTTTCTTACTTGTGTCTAGTCTGTATGGACGTTGGAGAGAGACAACTGTGGTTAAACTTAGACTAGGGTTATGACTAGATCGAGATAGTTATTGCTCCCATGCGGTGGAATTTATACCAGTTACAAATCTGTTTATGTATCAGTATCTACTGGAATGCCCATATGTTTAATATCAAAATACAGTCACTCTAATAGCTTATTTTTAGATTATTTTTTGGTTATAATATATTTTTTCTTTTCATTTATTGTACCTGTAATAATTCCCGCACTGGTTATGTTCACTAAATGAATAAACAAATAAATAAATAAATGTACCATACTAATTAGTAAATGCAATTGGTTGGTCTAACTTGGAGCATCAATTCTGCATACCTAACCAAATATTACGTACATCTGTCAAATCTATTGTTGAGTTTGTCAATTTCCATTTCAGGAAAATAAACATGACAAATTCATTCCTATATAATTAGCCCTGAAATTTACATTTGTTATGAAATAGAGGAAGGTTGTGTTTGTACAGGTATTGACCAAACAAAGAAAGATACACTACAAACTGTACAGTGAGTACATGTTTAATAGTACGATCATGAATATCTAGGTTATTTACTGAAATGCTTTCAGAGTTCTCCCCAGTCTCAAATGAGTGCTGCTTGGTCTTTTTATAGTATTCATGCGGGTGCTATACTATTCATGAAGTAAATATTTATCATAAGATGTTAATTACAGTATAATTAAGGCTATAAAGTACACAAACAGAAACAATGGGTTGTCGGTGGCCAAGTGGTTAAACCACTTGCCTCTTACCACTGCAGTCGGGGTTCGAACCCATTCAGGGTTCGATTAAATTTACCACGCTGTAAGTAAGAAGAGTGTCGTTCAGTTTGACTCTACCGAACAACGCAGGTTTTCCCCGGGTACTCCGGTTTCCTCCTGCATTAACACTGAACCCATGAGGGATGGCCCTCACTGGACTTCTTGGGTGACAAGTGTTTAAAGGTGCCTGTAAATGGGCTTTATGCCCGTTGGTTTACCTGAATAAAAATTAAAAAAATAAAAAAATGGATTGATATGGAACATATTGTTATGTTACATTATCTGAGTGCTGGTAAGTGACTGCTAGGTATCAACCAGTGATCACTAGCATTGTGGATTGAGAATCTTACACTTTGTAACTACAATGTCCATTGTTCTGCCTCTTTAGGGACCCTAGCAGACATTTCAACAAATTGGCAGTGATGTCAGTATTGAGGTATATGAAAGGATCTGGAAAGGTGGGTGTGGGGGTGGGTGTGGGGATGGGGGTGGTGGATGGGGTTGTCAGTTAGCTCATGTATCTCTTGCCACTGCAGTCTGAGTTTGAACCCACCCAATGCTGGTTTGGTTTGATTAAAAATCAATCTGATCTGTATTAATCTTGATGGCCCGGATATGGGTTTTGCAGCCCGAGGTTATATGGTGGAAGGGCCCCGACTTAAGGAGTGCAAAACCCATATCCGGGCTGTAAAGGTTTTATCATATGCCCCAAGTAGTGGCACAGAAATATCATTTGAATCACATAATCACTTAAATTGGCACTGAAATATTATTTTATTTGCAGAAATGTCAAAATAATGACGAAATTAACAAAGCCAATCACTGAGTGAATGGATATCAATGAGCGCACCACTTGCCATATTTGGGGAAAGTGTGCTGGGCTGTGATAAGAAAAATTATTGCCCAGGTTTGATGCGCATGCTCTCCATTGAATTGCATTGGAATCGATATTGGGTATATGATAAGAAGGAAGATGCTACCTTTAACTCTATCATGCAACAGGTTTTCCCCAGTTACAATGTACACAAGCTTTCTCCTGCTTTAAAGGCCCAGGTTTTAATCCCAGGTTCTTGCATGAGTGTTACCTCATCAGTGAAGCTATCCTTAAGGATTACATATGTCATAGGATTCTCTTGTTCAGGACTAACTTTTTCTATAGCTCTGCCAGACATCTGTTTTTCAAACCTAAATCTTAATCCCAATCCATAGTGAGCTTATAAAGCTAAAACACTAGAGGGGCGCTGCACAATGGCAACCATAAATAGATGTTGTTTCCAGAGTTTACTTGATTAGTAATAAAGTATAATATCATCTCAGACATTTTAATTGTTTGAATATTATTACAATTTCAATTGAAATTTCTGAAAGGGGCTGTAAAATTGTGATGAAAAAAGTAACACATTGAAATTTAAAGTAGTGTTTGCCATCTACCAGCCCTTATCATCAACTGACAACTTACCTTTTGTACTACATCAGGCAATATGGTGTATGACAATTCTTGTTAACCTTTGATCTTTGACCTCTGACCTCTGACAGATAATCTCTACAAAGGATATCAGCCATGTCTCATGCAGATTTTATTGCGGAGGGAACAGCGTATGGTAAGAACAATGTACGCGTACTACGTATTCGACGTGAAGGGACAATTCATCATATCAAAGAAGTTGAAGTCAACACAGAACTGACATTGGCAACAAGAAAAGATTACATACGAGGTGATAACGGTGATGTCATTCCCACAGACACACAGAAGAATACTGTCTATGGAATAGCAAAAACTAAAGGAGTAAGTGATGTCTTTTTGTGAGTGAACCATCAATTCTAGGAAACTTTTAGATTTAGTTTTAGAATTTTTAGAAGTTTTGAAGATTTTTAGATTTAATAGGAAGGGAAACATCCTAGTTTCTGATACATTTACATAAATTAATGTAATTTAGAATTAATTAATTAATTAATTGAAGCTGTAAAGGCCCATAATTCAGTCCCAAGTTCTCACATTATTGCTATCTCATGAGGTGACCCATAAGTTATATGTGATCATTCTTTTGTTCAGAACTAACTGTTTGCATACATAACTCAGACAAACAACTAATTTTCTTATCCTACCGTGACTTGGGCCTTTAACTTGAGATAGAGTTGCAATCTTTAAACAAAATGTAACAAAAACAACAAAATTGAAACCTAATTCTATTGTGATAAACAAGAAGAAGCTCAGATTTTACATACAAGAAATTTAAAGGGGCAAATATACCTGGTGAGCTAAATTTGTATGTGTTTTTGGATAATTTTTTGATACACATACCGGTGATTGAAACATACCATAATTGTGCTAACAACATATCATTCATATACACACACTAGATTGCTACTATCGAACAGTTTGGTATGGATCTATGCACTCATTTTCTAAGTACCCATCCACAAGTTACCAAAGTTAATGTTTACATGGAGGAAGCACCGTGGAGACGGACAGACCACTCTGGAAAAGAGCATGTTCATGCATTCATCTTGAGTCCGGAAGCTATACGATTCTGCCAAGTAACTCAGGAGAGAAATGGTATGTAGCCATTCATATATACTAACATTGTTTTCTCTCTTAACTCGATGAGATGTATTATTGTGGATGGACACCATTATTAAGTGTGAATACTTTGCTTATATGCCATTCGTTGACAATTGCACACATGTCTTCAACAGCCATTCGTTGACAATTGCACACATGTCTTCAACAGCCATGACAGAAATTTGGATTACATCCAGTAAATTTCTGAATTTATTTTGACCTACAAAAGATTGTTATTATCAATATGAGTTATTATTTATCATTTGAATGATTAAAAATTCTTTCAGGTAATCCAGTAGTATATGCAGGAATAAAGGGTATGAAAGTATTGAAAACAACCAACTCTGGTTTCGTTGGTTTTGCCAGAGACAGGTTTACAACTTTACCTGAAGTATCAGATAGGTTTTTCTGTACAACTGTGTATTGTAAATGGAAGTACAATAGTCTCATTGGATTGAACTTTGATAGAGCCTGGTAAGTTAATACTTGATTTTTTTCCTGTAATGGTGTAAAATGTGTGCAACTTAATTGTTCTTAGGTCATAATACTAAAATACCACTCAAGTGTCTGCACCTATATCTATAGAGGTTAACTTTCAAGTTGGATATTAAAACCTTGGCCTTCATCTTCAAGGTCAAATATCAGACTGTTCAATAAATTTGGAAGTTTCATCTCTAGAGACACCATGTGCACCTACATTGCTAGAGGTAAGATCACTTCTCAGATAGACCTTTGACCTTGACCTTCATCTTCAAGTTCAAATTTAAATTTGCAGATAACTTTGTCATACAACAAACCAGTTGGGGGTCTACATCTTCTGTAAAGGCTTGTTTTGTTTTGTTGTTTGTTGTCAATTTTCTGTTGGGAGGGGGTGTCATAACATATTTATTCTGTAGAATTAATTTCTTTAAATTTTCTTTGCCATTTCCATGGTATCTCAATCTCTCAGTCGACAGAAAATAATGTTTAGGTAGGGTCCATTATCAATCACTCATCTTTTTTTATTTATCTTTAGTAATCAATATAGAGTTAATACTTAACTATTATGTGTCGTGGTTCTGTCAAAGTGTTGACTAAATGTTCAACAAAGTGATCATTGTCAACAGTTAAACAATTTTCTGCTAGAAATGATAACCAACAACCACTTGCTGAAAAGGATAGTATAAAAATATTGTTCATGTTCCTATTTTGTTCAAGACGACTGATATACTACCATTAATAATGTTGGATCTTACTGTCCAATTCCCGTAAGAAAATACAAAGATACAACGATAAAATTAGAGATGTCACATTTTCGTTGTCAAAGGAACAGAGAGCCTAAATTGTCTAAACAGATTTATTACAAATACAAAGATTTGGTTCATATTTATGGTAATTGTCTTCCTTCATCAGTGATAAAGCATTGACCATCATATAATCAAAAAAAGATTTCAATATAAACATCTGACTTCCAATTTTGAATACAGTTCAATAGTTAAGCTATACAACGATAGCTGATTTGGGAAATTTTCTCAGTCAAACACACTTTCCTTTCATTGGCGTTGATAAATTTGACAACTTCTATGGCCTTGCAAAGACAAGAATGGAGAACAGTGACCCACTGTTAGATAGATACACATTTGTATTCAAACTAGGGAGTTAGGATTAGGGGTAGTTTAAAGCATAGAAAGGGTCTATGGTAAAAGGTAGAAAAGAGGTTAGACTCCCTAAGATAAATCTAATTTGTATCATCTTCAGTGGGTGGACACCATGGTTGACATTTGTGACTGCATTGAGTCACTCATTTGAAGGAATGTAGCTAATATTTGGATTATGTGGAAAACTTCAAGTAATAGATAGTAATTCTGAAGGAATGTAGCTAATATTTGGATTATGTGGAAAACTTCAAGTAATAGATAGTAATTCAGTAAATCTGTAAACGTGGACGTTAAAAGATTAATTTTCACTTATTTTGCTGGACAACAAAAATTTATTAACTGAAATGTCTTCTTGAATATAAATAACAGTGTACCAGGCTTATACTAAATCCATGAAAGTTTGGCAGCTTAAAGACCATAAATAGCAACATTTTCATGTCACAAAAATAGCTACGTTTACAGTACATGGTGCAAGTCAATGGATAACTAAATAGTACTGAAAGTAGCTGGTAAAATGTTTTAAAAATGACAAAAGCAGGGTAAAGTTGTGTTTGCTCTACTACTTGATATAGCTCTGATTTCAACCTAGATATACAGTGACACAGACATAGTTTCCCTAACCTATGAAGTTCCTTAGCCCTGTGATGTAATATATTAGGTCTTCTAATCAATACAGTACAGCAATGTACCAGCTACATGCACAGACAGTTTTGATACCTTTTGAGGGTGCTGGCTATCCTTGACCTTTGACCCTCCAATATAATGAAACAATTATACAATTCTTGGCATCTTGCCAAGTTTATTCGCCATGTGTTCTAACATTAGCTGGATTTACCAGTCAGCCAATATATTATTTCATAATATATGAGTTGTCAAATGACCTATTGAAAATAAGATATATACAGCCCATGTCAAGCTACCATTCACTGGCTCAGTTTGATAAAACCATGCAGACTCTGATAAGAAACTGTACATGCTACACATTCAGATAGTAAGATTAAATGTCTGGTTTCTTGTGACATTTTGTGTAAATGAAATGAACTAACATGCCACCGTGCAAACCCCAGGGCATACCACTGGTCAGCTCTAGTAGGGGTGTGTGGCCAATTCTGGAAATCCTAGGCCCCATTTTACACCCACGTTGACCAAAATGAGTTGCACCGTGTAACCACATCGCCGTGTCGCAAATAATAAACTTTGACATATACCTATGTGTCAAATGACGTTCAAAGTTATGGCCGCCATGTTTTTAGTATAAATATTCTATTTCAGCAAGTATGTTTGATATAATTTCGATTTATCACCACGATTACCACTTATCAATAGTATACAACGTCTATGAATGCTTGATCTCTGCTGAATATCATTTATTTTTATTAAACTTGAATGCAAGTAGCGACGTCAGAAAGATCAACATCGCCCTAAGCGAACTTCGAATTGAATATAGTTTTACTATCAATACCTCAACAAGTTTTCAGTCATTTTATTCATAAATACAAGCAATTTTATAGCATTTCTGCCGAGTTCCTGCCACTAGAAGACTTAATAACCTCTATGACTTGTAACTTTTATATATCTACACATGTGCAACAGTTAGCTCTTGCGACTCACCATGCAACTAGTTGCTTCGTGTACGCACTCCGTCGCAGTTGCTAGCCTCGTCGAATTGTTTCATGAGTTGCATTGTGTAACTGGGCCTTAAAATATTGGTATCTGCATGTCTGTGTTTAGTTGCAGTACATTTAAATGGTTTCATTTAGACAAAGTGTAACAAGACATTGCAATCCTCCTCTTCAAGTGTAGAATGTTCATGCAGTTTTTTATTAGTTTCTGCATGCTTGTATCATACAGAGCCAGTGAACACTAACATGAAACAGTCCTGTAATGTGGCAATAGTTTAGTCTAGTTCCTATATAGTATCATTACAATTTACACCTCCACTCACAGTATAAGTCAAAGTCGTTACTCTAGAAGTCCTGATATGCAATTTGAAATTCATCCACAGCCACTCACTGTCATTAATATCATGTCTTTGTTAATCAATCACAAAATTCTAACCAATAACGCAGTTCATCATAAAGTTAGTATTTATTGGGACAGTTATGTAATGTCCAAATATGGTATAATTGTCAGCTCAGGATGCTACTTATACACTGTTTACATCAGTATAGCAGTTCTGGTTCACTGATTGGATGAACAATTTTTTGTGCTGTGAGGGACTTTGACCAGACTGTGGTTTAGTTAGAAACAACATTGGGATCCAGACTAGTAATAACTCTACCATCAAAACTGATAAATCAACTATATGTAAGGTTAACAGTGCACATGTTGTTCACTCTACATACTTCTTTAAGAAAAGTAAACATGTTGGTGCCTGAAATGTATTTTCTTTACTGTTCATATATACAGGAAATAAGCTGTCATATAACTGCCAATTTGAAAATTATAATCACAAACTATTTCACCTGTGATATTTATTTATCATAGGAGTATTCACATTTTATTACATACAACAAATGTGAAGTGGAACCGAAACTAAAAATATGACTTCCATAAAATATTATACCTTGCTGGAGTTCACCACTAGCACTGCAAAATTTAATCTAATTAATGTAGACATATCTTTGTCTACAGATAATTCCACATTGCTGAATGTTCAAAATAACCTTCATTGATGTCATTTTCTCCATATGATTAATTTTATCAAGATTGTTTTCACTGATGTTATTTCAGCAATCTGATTTAATATCATCAACAGGTTGTACTTACAAATGAAAAATATCTTCTCACATTCAAAACATTCTTTGGAAGTGAACCTATATTTCCCCCAATCTTGTCAGCATTACCAGGGTTTTACTAAACATTGGGCTGTCTTCATGATCATATGTCATAGTACTGAATGAGATATCAGCTAAAACGTTTGACTCACTTCCACTGAAATTTTTTATTCACATCTGGATTAGAAATTTTCTTCATTTGTAACTATGAACCTAGAGTCCAACAACATTCACTCTTACAATAAGTTTGTGGTAATGATAAGGTTACAATTTTGGAATCTAGTTTTTAAGCAACTGAGTAATTTTCCACAAAGGTAACTTTGTCACTAGTACTATAAAAGATGGAATCAAATTCCAATTTCTATTCAACAATAATTTTGTAATTTTTCATATTTTGTCAACAGGGAGATAGTGAAGACCACCATCTTGGATGAGTTTGCTGGCCCCCCAGATAAAGGAGTCTTCTCCCCATCTGTACAATATACTATGTACCTAACTCAAACTAAAGCTATGCTTCAAATTCCACAGGTGTGTTACTATGTTAATCTCATTGTATATGCAAGGTTTCAATAGATTTGGTAATGCATCGCCATATAATATTACTTTGATGAAGTAAGCATTTGTAAGATAGCTATGTAAATACTGTCAGATGTGACCTGTAATGTAGTGGAATACTATATTGGCGTCAAATCTCAACCTACAGTGAGAAATGTTAAAATTGGTTATTAGGATAGAAGTGCACCCCCTGTGTTGGTCATCTTGACATTCTGTACCCATCAGTGTGATCACAGTTGAATTTATTAGTTACTTTGTGTAGTCCTTCAATCATTTAAAATAGGCAAGGAGAAATGTTCTGGATGCTGAACTCTCTCATCAAGGAACATTATTGAGGAAAAAACTGTCCTGAATGCCAAGGTTCACTGCACCAGTTCGACAACAAGTAGCTGTCAGTCAAAGTTGGCAGTAGGACAAGATAATAATGAAATAAATGTTTTATTTTGTTATAGCTGGAAGAGATGGAAATGACAATGCCAAATAGTCATTATTTTACAATTGATTTGTCAAAGTTTGGAATGGAAAACAAGGATGAGGTGAGTCGTATCACAAAGTGTAAAACTATGGATGACATGTACATACAGGAAATGTTTTGGTGGACATCATCAACTGGCCACAGTAATACTAAACTTGACTTCATATTCGTCAGTTGATGGATATTATCCACTTAACATATCCATTCGATTTGAAAACACTTTCCATTGTGAGAGTTGTCTACATGGCTGTCATGGCAGCCATTTTAACTATGGTCTGTTAACACTGCACTTTCACAACCATTGACTCCCATGATCTCATTGCCTTTCATGTCAAAAAATGTCTTGAAATTCTATATGCTGAGGCCATTTTTTGGAAAGGAGGATTGTGGGTATTTCCTATATACCTTGGTGTCAATTACTAGATTCTGTACATTTGTAAGATGGTTGAGAATGATGATTTTGCAAGTTATTTTACTTACAGAAATGGTGTGATATGTTGATGTGTTGCTGAAAGCATTTTGGTGTGTGGTTAATAAAAGGATATATGCCTGTTACTTAATAACAAGTTGTCTTGTTATGGGTACATACCACAAAACAAAACAATATATGTGTGTTTGCAGTGAGCTCTCCACAATAGTACCTCATGTAACTAATGATTTTGTCATTTCTTTGTAGGTAATGTTGCCTGCTGATAAACCAGCTGGAAATATCTGCCTTGCCATGAAGAGAAGCAACAAAGCTAGACTGTAGAACAAAGATGCAGGGAAACAAAGATGGAGGGAAACATAGATGGAGGGCAAAAATGATAGTTTGTAGGAGGATTAAAAAACTATGTAACATTTGACAGTCTTGATATGCAAGTTTTAACTGTTCAAAATTATTTTTGAAAAATTATGAAAATAACAAATTTTTGTCTACATTTGTAGGGATTTAGCCAAGTTCTTATTTTCATATAGGACAGTGTTTAGTGTGTTTTAACTTCCATTTTATTGACCAATCATAGATGATGTTGGGTATCATGTGATTGTTTTTAATTGCATTTATTTTGTGGATGAAAATTTTGTTAGATTTCTTTTAATTTTAGAGTAATACTTCAGTTTCTGAAAATGTTACTGGTTAGAGAGAATAATCTAGTCTATCCAAAGGTAATAATTTGATGGGAAATTTATGACTTTGAAAACTTCTCATTAAGGTATGTGACAACAATTGTACAGATTCCACAGCTTGCATGTATTCACCTGTGTACACTTAAGTTGTTCCTGTAAAGAAAAGCAAAGCTTTTCAAATGTTTTGATTCAAATGCAAGCAAGTGGTGCTATTGTGCAGGAAAGATATGATGGCCAACGACGTCCAGTAGAGGTGTGATTTATACTATTGAAAACTTACCCTGTGTTCATAGTCTAGCCAGTATGTTAGTCATGTGGATTGTGTTCATAGTTCAGCTAGTAGTTATTCATGTGTGTTGTCAGGATTATTTTTGTACTTTATCTTTTAAGGGTAGACACATGTAGATAAATCATATGTTTATCAAGCTAAGATAATTTGCTGTATAAAAGTTAAGTTTCACTTTGAATGTCAAGAATTTATTGTCTGACAGATAGACTGCACATGTACTGTGACCCAACACACACTCATATATTTCCAATAAGCTAGGGAGTAGGAGCCAGGCTCCTTAAGTTCACCCAATTTGTATTGTTTCAGGATTACAAATGTTATAATAAAGAGCTAAGGCAAAGCAGAAAGTCAAACCCACTTTATGTCGTTTATAGGCATCTCATTAATAACCATACTAGGGATTTAAAATAAAGCTCCTTAACATAAGCTTAATTTGTGTGGAATAAAGATCTTAATTTCATAGTTACAGTTGACCTATAGGTGGCAGTATGATCAGCGGATTATATCTGTGGATGAGTGTAAGCTTGTATGTGTAAATTTATACACATAATGCCTCCTTCAAAAACAGCCATATTGGTACACTTTTTTTGATACAGAAATATGATAGAGAAATATTGAGGGTTGAAACTTGAATAACAGGTTTCAGCACTGGCACAGTTGTACAGATAAACAAAATGCAAATATACAACATGTAAAAACTGGTGGACTCGTCTGACAATAACCCAGCATAATAGCTCATTGTTTGCCAGTTACTAAATATAGATGTATTAACAACAATCAATTGTTGTTGTACAGGCACAGTGCAAGAAAAACAAAAACTCAAATCCAGTAGTTTTGAAGAGAAAAAAACAGGTTCGTGGAAAACACATAATATTGACCCATTGCAATATAGGTGTGACCCTAATCCTTGAGAAATTCCACAAAACAAGTATGAAAGTAAATCTGTTTGAGCTCTCCAGGGGTAAGTGGGATGCAATGTACCTTAACTACATGTATCTCAATCACTTTACCTAATACAATTATGGTGCAATGCATGACAAACAGTTTGCCTGATTTCCCATTTCTGTTCCACCACCTTGCCATAAACAAACGGTCTCTGTGGGGTAACCCACTAGAAAAACTAGAACTTTATAGCCACACATATTTTTTTAGGGACCCTTCTCTGTCTTTACTATTAAACATTTTATTAATTATTGCAAAGAAAACTTTTTGATTGTAAAATTGAAAGGGTACTCCCATCATTAAACATAAGAGCTGTACAGCAAATCAAGAAACAATGTATTGCAAACATGTCATGACAATGGTATACTTTTCAACTGTACCTTTCAGTATTGGTTTGTTTCTGTTTTTTCTGATATTTTTTGTAAACTGGGAAGTTTTTCTTTTCATATATGTCCTTTTGCATTGAACTTGTAATAAGGCTTCATCAATTAAGTGCTTTGTTTGTCATCCTTGAATTTCCCCAAAACCTACCAGGCAGACGGGGGAAAAAACAAACACAGAAAATAACACAATGCTATTCTGTCATATAAAATTCACTTTTCTGTTGATTCATATTCTGTGTGTACCTAAATCTGCTACACTGGTGAAATGTAAAAGTCAAAAGTTTGATTGCTATTTAGAGATTTGTGTACTTATTCTGCGAATATTTGAACAGTCTTTTCATTTTCAATAATATGGAATACGTGGAAATTTTGAGCAAAACGAAGTATGTTTGTTTTTTCTAAATCTACCAACAATTACAAACTACCTGCACACGGATGGCAAACAAAGAATTTAATTAATGGCATCTAAAAACAAGTTGAGAACAAAAGATAAAAAAAGTATCTATAAAGACTTGTTTTCTAGTATGTTCATGTACATACACCCTAAAAATAGGATGTTGGTATTTCAAAGAATTCAGTGCTGTAGTAAAAAAACACTAAAACAGCTTCATTCTTGAATTTTCGTTTCACAGTGGAACTTTTATTTGGACATAAATATTTGGACAGTAGATATACTATTTGACAGTGTGGGGGATTGCATGGGTACAAATTTGTGCAGAGTCTGAATGAAAGGAGGAAATATTGACCTGTGACTTTTACTAACAGCTAATAATGTAATACTCATTCTTACTGATTCAAAATACATGTACATACATGTTTGAATAGTTTTTCACATACATTGAAATATTTACACATCGGTATATATATAATTACAATCATGAAAACTAAATATTGGGCTTCCAATTATGTAAAATTTGTATTTCTTCATTTATATTCAATAAAGACCTCATAGTTTCAAATTTTGTTCGTTTGTAAGTTTTTAGGACAACTGAACTGAGCTTCAGTAGTGCTATAGCCATGGTGAAATATCTGTGTGTGTGTGTGTGTGTGTGTGTGTGTTTGAGTTTTTATATTGTAATGTGTCAAACTGATGTTAGCTGTACCATTGCCTTATGTTTTGTGTATCTATATTTAAAGAAGACAGTGAATAAAATAACTAATTATGTAAATGACAAAGTCAAAAACCACCAGATCAATTGCCTGGTCTTACCTATGGATAAAATCAACCTATAATCACCTTGTACAATATCCAATTATTGGTATTTTAACCATTTTCAGTGAATGTATTGCAGAATGTCTAATCGAGAAAAAACCCCATAATACTCCAGTTACGTTAATACAGCTTTAAAGTGATAATTTGATTGGTCTGAGACTAAGAACATAACCCTATATTATGGGATGTATCGTACGATAACAATACATGGGTCGTTTTTTAAAGCTTGAGAAACTGCCAATTCCTTTACATGTATAGCAAGAACAGTATTAGATCTCACCTCAGACCACCATAGGGCTATAGTGTCTGTGATCTGACGTACAGAAAGTAATTCAAATTATTAATAAAGTATTTGCCTGATAATAACTTTCCAAATACATTGCTGTAATTTGTCTGATTTCACAGAGCTAATGTGTGAGGATACAATTCAGAGAGAACTGTGGGATATATGAGATCTACTGGTGTTCCTGCCTTATATACAAAAGGAATTTAATATGATAGTTTTCTGGGCACTGCAATGTTACTCCGTGTGAGTGCAAGTATCGTGAAAGGGTCACTCAACCCCTTCCCGCCATTTTCTTATCATATCCCAAGTGATATTTTCAGCACATTTGGAAAGTGTGATGGGAATTTTGTATTAGAAACTATACTTGCCTAAAGGAGTTGATTTCAACGGTTGCTGATCGTAACGTACGTTAAAGTGACACATCCCAGAAATAATTGGACTGTGTCTTCACAAAGTTTGTAGAGTGAGCCTTTGGTACTCAAATACCGTTAACATCTGTTAGCAACACGTTTTCTGCTTCCTGTGTGTCAAAAAGAGTTACTGATTGATCTGAATAATCGTGTTTGAATGGTGGATGCCTTCTGTTTAGTTTAAGATTCATTTTAGTTGATTTTAATATGTATTCTAATCAATACTTCAACACTAATACACCATGTATTACATATGTTTTATGTAGTCGTTGTGTGGTTTTGATTAATATATTTTGACATTTTGTGTCATCTCTTTGTGTTTTGCTCAAAAAAACATATTTTTAATATTTCTCACTTGAAGCTTTTTTAAATTGAGCTTACTACCTTGGTGAGAAATATGTGTACTGAAGTTTTCTTTTTGTTTTGTAATATTTTGGCGCAACATTTGATGACAGATTCCATTTCTGAACATTTTGACAGTTGTTGTAAGTTTTGACGACAGGAGTGCTTGACAGTTGATAATATTGTAACGGAGGGGGCATTTATTCCTATAGGCAACAAAACGTTGTATGAAAAATTAGTTTTTGTTATAAACGTTTGAACACATTCACATGGGTCGGCTGCATTAGCTATAACTAGGGTTAGTAGCATTCGTTCAATCAGACAACCACCAATATAGCCACTGAAATAATTAGACACTTTCCTATATATCCACTGAAATAATTAGACATTGTCCTATATATCCACTGAAATAATTAGACACTGTCCTATATATCCACTGAAATAATTAGACACTTTCCTATATATCCACTGAAATAATTAGACACTTTCCTATATATCCACTGAAATAATTAGACACTTTCCTATATATCCACTGAAATAATTAGACACTGTCCTATATATCCACTGAAATAATTAGACACTTTCCTATATATCCATTAAAATGATTAGACACTTTCCTATATATCAATTACATAAAATCCAGAAGTAATACTGAAACAGATTGAAATCATGATCGCAATGAGAGTGCTGATTTTTAGGTGCGGACCGAAAACCAGTTTGATTGGATTTATTGTACCATATTTATTGTACCAGCTGCACAAATACATACACGTATGATATTACAAGTATGGTAAGTCATAAATGCACCAAAAAGTGATTCAATACTGTTCATGGTGTATGATCTTATAAGTACGGTGAGTCATACATTCATACATGTATTTTTTTAAAACGTGACAGTTGTTGCTATGGCAACTTTAAATGCAATAAAAAACAGACGTTGGTATGGTTTCACAGTTATTTTTGTCAGTCCAAAGTTTTGAACACATCTCAACTTAAATTTTGTGATAGTATTTGCTTTACTCTATTTGTTTGTGCTAAACAAAACCATAGCTTCAATTACAGATTGTCACTGTACACTGTGTACTGTGAAAAAAACAACACATCGCTCTATATGCAATTAATTGTACAACTTATAATTAAAACAAATAAAAAATTTATTTTCGTTATTCGACATGTTTAATATAATACGAAACTAGAATAATCAAAAGAAAACGTGATATAATGAGCTGTCAACGAAATTTCAACACCGTCCATATCTGTATTTTTTTCCATTAAAACATAGCTCACTAGGGACATTTTACAGAGATCAAAGATCGTTGTCAATATGCTGTCATCCCGTATCATTACAAAGACTTTTTTGAGAAAATGACAGAAAAAATGTTTTCTGCCATCAGCATATCTCTGATAACACCTCTTAAAGTTGTCACATTGTGTAATTAGTCGTCGATAAAAAGTGAGAGTAGTCAATTCAAACCGTCCACTTATGCAAAGACCATACTGTGAGTTACCCCTTGTCGATATTTCATTAAAACAACCCGAAGTGAGTCATTCAAACCGGGGATGCTTTTTTTGTAATGTAATTGACAATATTTCCAGTATATTTTTGCAATATTTTGCACATTAACAATCTCATGAATGAAGCCTGCTAGAAATTGAAGAGTGGAACCCCCTGATACCTAAAACTAAATATATTGCCAAGCTTTCCACTAACTAGGCAGTATCCTCCAGTTGAAGACAGACACGGAAAGCTAAATAACGTGAGTATACCTGCTTTTGCTTCTGATCATCTCGTTTTTATCGCACTTTTATCCAAATCTCTACAGTCTGGTATCCTATTTAATAAGTTCTTCACTGTCCCCTTTCTACGGTTGTTTATATGTGCCTTCCCGACAAAATTCACCAAACTTTACAAAACTCCCTTTGTGTTCATTCTTGGAAATACCATTGCAAAAAAAAACGGTTTTTGTTTCCAACACTTCGACGAATGTACGTTTCATGATACGAAGACGTTGTTACAAGTGGCACGATATCATCTATTGTACAACTTAGATATACACAATAAAGACTGTTCACTGCGACAGCATCATTACAACCACCATTAATTACGCCAGTGCCCATAGTAGACGAATCAAAACTTCGCAAACATGAATGCTCAGTGCCTGTGGTTTTTTGAGTAATTTGTAACGAAAATAGTTGTGAGATGTAAAACACATCGCGCAGCCTAATTAAAACTCTATAGTCACTCTGGTTTGGTAGTAAACGTCACCGGAATATTTTTCATTCATTGCAGAAGAGTACTATACCATAACGGTTACCATGGATATAAAGATAATTCTGTTTTTGTGCGGCTTGTCGTTTAACTGTGTCTTCTCAACTTTTGATGGGGTAGGTAGATTAGTTATGGTTACAACATAAATATTTCAATTTATACCACTTGTTTAGAATTCTCTTCACACTTCGCATTACTGTTAGGACAAATCGACTTTGAATTCAAAACGCTTTTTAAAAAATCGACAAAATACATCTGAATGAAACAAAATATAAGTTACAAGTTCCTAACAGTACGTAAGGGCGGTCTTTGTTTTTCATCACCCAACCGACCCTACATGCCGACCCCGGACGCTACGTTTCTTCGACATTGACGCCCTCTACGGCAGGATTAGATAAAAACACGTCACTGATTTATAGATTGCAACGAAATATATTGTTTATTGCTGAAATTTGGAAATTTTAATAAAACAAATGATTCAAAGTTTCCTTCTTACTGAAATTGTCATTTCTAAGTCATTCAGGCTGTTAAAATAAGATTATGAATTGAAAGTATCACCAACATATACCCATACACTTATTTGTTATAAAATCATTTTTTGTATTTTTAACCGACTGACTGATCGACCCATCAATCGACTGACCCATCATTTTTAAGGTGTTGCGATGACAAACAGAATGCATGGACCCCCTAAGCAATAGTCGGCAGTAACCGTTGGCAAACTTAATGTGAAATTTAGCCCAAGACCGTATTCCATCTTAGCTAGCTCTCATTTCTTGTGCTTAGGAGACCCCAAAATAGATAGTCTTTCCTTTCTTATATATACTCTTCCCATGATGCCCCACTCCCATGTACAGTACGCCTCTCCTATATTATCCAGGTTTACCAATTCTTCATAATAACTTTGTTTTCGAGATGTCTGACGATGCAGGTCCGTGATTGCTAACAATAACTTTTCTGAATCCATAAGCAATGTAGCTAAGATGAATATCATCCTTACCTTTATTCCTCTTTAAGTAACCTTACTATTAAATACGTCTTACATGTATATCATTAGATGAATACACATTGCAACCATTCATTAAAGTTTTCTTCTCTTTATTTATAAACCGAAAGGCATTACAAGGTATGTAAAGTTTTCTTGGCTAAAAGAATATCTTACTGGAGTCGTTTCTTTGCATGTGCGATTATCAACAACAAATGCTGCATCTGAAAAACCCTGAATGCAAATAGGTTGTCAAACTTCCAACATAGTAACCATTCTCTCTCTCTCTCTCTCTCTCTCTCTCTCTCTCTCTCTCTCTCTCTCTCTCTCTCTCTCTCTCTCTCTCTCTCTCTCTCTCTCTCTCTCTCTCTCTCTGTTTATGTGTGTGTCTCTCTCTCTCCCCCCTCTCTAATGTTTTGACGTCTGTATTTAATGTTTGTGTGATGGCACATTAGTTCATTTCATTTAGACATAAATTAAAATAACATACGTTCAAAATCACAAGGGTCAGGAGTAATAAGTAATTTTTTTAATGCTTTTCCGGATTTCTGATATTATTTTCATATTTTGTCACTATAATTTAAATAAAGTTTTACTGTGGAGTCTCAGCTGTCTATCGTTTAACGCATGTCGCAAGAAACTGTATTCACTCTGTAGTTTATGGTTTTCTATGTGGTTGTATTAAACAGTAGCCTGTTTACTGTGCTGTCGAGATACATCCTAGTCCTCGCATTCTCCGCTCGTCTTTTGGATGTTTTAATGGTTGAAGGGACTGCACACTGTCATCGATCAGGCTATTGGGTGGAAATTTTCAATTCGAAATTATCAGTCTTAAATTTGACAATGTAATCATTACAAGCGGAGAACAGAGGGTTAGGAGGTATAAAGATGTATCTGGGCAGCGTAGTACACAGGCTAAACAAATAGACTTGGAGTCAGTGAACGGTAATATGAAACATACTGTAATGGCAGGATGTCTTATTTTGTTGATAGTGTTTGATTTCTGTGGTGCCATTACGTGTATTTTGATTCCAAGTTGTATTTCAAAACAACGTTAAATTGTACTTGTATGTTTCATCTTGTGCTAGGATCGTGTAAATTAGCACTCTCTCCGGGTTGCGACTGTAGGATCTACTACTTCTATTGCGAGCAGTCCAGTGCCAACCATGCTTACTACGATAAGGCAAGGGATTTTTGCTATGCTAATTACGACGGTCTAGTAAGATTGGAGAGTGAACAGCAACACGACGCAGTCATAAACTTCATCACGGTTAATAACTACACCGCTGCAAGTTGTATTTCAAACTACGGCTTTTGGATGGGTTTTGAAGATACAACCAAAGAGGGTGACTTTGTGTGGTTAGAAAGCACAGTACGCCAAGGTCTGTGCACTACTACCTATAGCATTTGGTCACCAAACGAACCAAACAACAACACCAAGAAAAATGCAACTGGTGGACAAGACTGTGGTCAATTGTGGTGAGTATGTTATTACTGATATTTTACATAATGTTAATCATACTGAAATGTTTGTACTTGTCTCCTAAAAAGTCCAATGAGGGCTGCCCCTGATGGGTTCAGTATTGATCTGTATTAGTGTTAGTGCATGGCGTGGTAAACCGTAGTGTCCGAATCAAACTATACATCCTGCATACCCACGTAGTAAAGTGTAACATACCTAGCCAAACCAAGACGATAACAGTTAACCCGATGGTATAGAGGACAGGGCCCACCGACAGATAGCATGTTTAAAATTTTGCATCGTAATGTTGTATATAGATCTTTATAGTGGCAATCGTAGAAAAACAGACAGTCAGTCGAGAGGGGAGGGGTTCTCCGTATATTACTCTCATGTTTGAAATGTAAAGAAAATGAAGCCATAAACCAGATATTACAAAGTAATACACCACTCCATTCCGCCAAGAGCCTATGTTACGATAATGACGTTTATCTGTCACATAGTATTAAACACTAGCCTCAGGAAGAAATGCATTGAGGGTTGACTTTTATGGTTGAACCATAGACCCTACACGTAACGTCTTTGTTTGAACATTGAAGAGAAACATAACAGTTGCCTGGCAGAGCTGTAGAAAACTGTCTTCCTAAACAATTCAAATGATAGTAATATGTATCTCTATAAATGGCTCCACTGCCAGTACCTGCATTACACGATATGTGTAATTACAACACTATGACATGCAACTGATGATGGCAACTTGTTCTTCGAAATAGGTTCCGAGGAAGTCGCAATGGAAAATGGGATGACGAATATTGCGACTTTCGTCCAAAAGGCGCTGTCTGTGAGGATCGCAGTAAGTTTGAATTTGTACTAATGGTAACTTTCCAGGGCGTTGTGGTCCAAAACTGAAGTTGTGTGTAATTTGTTCGTTCTTTTCTGACTACTGAGATCCCTGACTAAAATGAGTATGTTCATCACGCAAAAAGCAGTTCATACTTGTTTAGTGGGAAGGAATATTTTCAGTACGAGAATAGGTACGACAAGTTTCCAGCATGGATTATTCTTGTATCAGAAGAAATTCTGAAAATAACAACTCTTTCGATGATGATTTCGTAATATTGACACTTTGGCTGCAGTCTACGGCATAGGGCTGAAGAAGTCAACTGAAATTGAAGATGAGTTTGCATCAATATGTTCATATTGAAATATAATCGCGTAAAATATATTTTCCAATCAGTGTAACCCTTCCAAGTCTTCACATCGGCAACACTATCTACTAGTCAGTTGTTTGTTTTCTGTTTTCTCCACAGTTCCGCACTGCAATTATGCCGAATATGGTTATAATATTACAGGAATTCCCGACTGCGACTAATGGACGTCATATCCGGTATCCATTCGCTGTTTTAAACTTGGATTATAGACACTGTGTGATACTGCCACAGCATATTCTCTGTTAACTATCCTCATCGTCGGGTGCTCTCCTCCTGGCCGCCTCGTCGTGCGGGGGGGGTGGGGGTGCGATCGAACGAACTACAAACTTTCACCATCTTTAATTGTGCATGCTTAATATGCTTGTAGTATGTAATCTCATTCTTAGCTATGAAATAAACAACTGCATTAAAAAATGACCAAAGTGTGTAATTGAAATTTTACTTTTATTAAAAGGTTTTCTTCTACAATTGGTGCATAAGTGACAAGCATACAGTATAAACCATACCAAACTAACAACATTAGAAACGTCTTGTGTTTGACCTACCGCAACTGTTTATACACAGCAAGGGTTGGGTTTGGAATTAGACATTGGTGACATTGAAAAACATAAAACCACCTATTCTCTTTGCGGACGAGGTAGATGAGATTGTAAAACTGCTCTGGTTCAAGAGTATGGTCACAAAACTAAACAGAAATCCATGGAGTCTATATGTTTCTTAACAGTTTGAATAGTTGCCATGTATCAACATAAATGGCATAAGTTTGTTTATATCTCAAATCGCTGATTTATGACAAATTACTTGGAGTCTTGGAGTTACTATGGAAATCTGACGCCTTACGTTGAAGTTCGAAATAATCATTTTGAGGATTCTTTTATATGCAGCAATACAATTATAACCAAAATTGGTTATATTCTTCAATTTTACAACTTGAAGTTTGATACTTACGGAATGGTGTTTTTGAGAGCGTAATTGTTGGTCAACAATTCAAAACCAAAAGATATGTATGTATGTAGTATATTGTTCAAGGAATAGTATCCACAAATATTTGATACCTGTATGAAATACACGCACGTAAACAAGTAAAGGTAAACACTATATGCCAAACTATCTAACAGATACAACACCAGACATTGAATCTACTTGAATATTCATAACATTACTGTAACGCTGTACTACCTGGTTCTCTTTACCAGAAACACACAATATTTTATAGTTTAGTTACCGGGAACGCTCTTCAAAGGTAGCTTTTGGGCCAGACGTGGGCTATGATGATAGCCAGGTATCATAACCTCCTTTTATATATAGAAAATACCCACTACTGAGAGTTTTATAGCATAATTATAAATGTGTTGGGTTGTCAAATATCCAAAGCATTCTGCTAACTTTGTTTCAGATCACACAATTCGTTAATGTCTTGTTTACCAATTATGATAACCTTTGCCAACGACTGCAGTGTTAACATATTAAAGGCAAAATGAAAAATAGCGTAACCCGACCGACCCTTCTTTAAGCCCCCTGACCCTAAACATTTGTTGTATGCAAAAAGTTAAAATGGTAACAATTTACTTCTATTTTCGTGTACATCTTCAAGCCTTTGCCTCATCTGTAATCACTTCTATAAAAAAAATCGTATTCCAGAGAGAAATCAGGTCTTCTTACAGTATAACATTAAAACGCAAAACGTGTTCAGTGACTTTTCGTCGGCCCTGTGGAAAAATCTATAGATCCGAAACTGACCGGTCCCTAATGTTAACTCAAGTGTACACGTTTCTGGTCTACATTCCAACCCATATGCTGACAAAATAGTATGTTTGACATTGGTGAATTTACACAAGCTTTACTGGTGCATATTGAATTACATTAATATCGGTGAACGTAAATTGATACCTGGAGATACTTGGAATTAGAGCTTTTACTTCCTGGTAAATGGTGATCTAAGAGGGGTATACCCCCCCCCCTCCACCCATATACCCAGAAGATGAAATTTGCACACTGCCGTAAGTGATAACCGCGCTCCTGTTCGGTCATTATTTTCGCAGTATATATCAAATTTCCCTTTCCATTCATTATACATCTAGCAGCAAAACTCTCACGAGTTTGAGCAAAGACCCAATTGAATGAAGTACATCAAATGTTTGACGCTAACATATTATTCACACCTTCATCAAACTTGATATATAGTTCTACTTCACAGGCTTAG
>NC_135558.1:527500-562500 GCF_964340395.1 Glandiceps talaboti | reverse complement strand
ATTTTTTTAAAAGCTAGCACTGCGTTCATACAGAGTCATATACTATAGACTAGCATGCTCAGAGTAATTTTTACCATTCCTGTTTCAATAGGGTTGGGGAGGGGGGAGGCTCCTGTGACATCGGCAATATACATGACTATTTCACAATAAACAAATTAAAACATAAACACTATATACACTTTGTAATTTAATTCAGAGGAATAATCGATGCTACATGTATGCAGTCGGTATTTTCCTATGTTACTCGTAATCTTTTTGTCCATTGCAGAAGTTTACAATACTATACTATAATTACCATGGATATGAAGATAATAGTGTTTTTGTTCACTGTGTCGTTCTTGTGTGGGGATGCCTTTGATGGGGTAAGAAGACCTATATCAAGAAAATTAACCTCTCACTTCGTATTACACTCTACGAGTTCTCTGCACGCTCGCTTAAATATGTCTGTTTCAAGGTACCCATTTCCTGAGCTATAGCTAACCTATGTTGAGTTGAAATTCTAACTGACACTACTAATTTACTTTGAACTAAACTTGCTGTAAAAATAAGGTATTCGAATGAAACAGAAATACAAGTTCCTTATAGTATACATAAACAATAGTCGGCAATACCTGTGGGCAATGTTACATGTGAGGGAGGGGAACGTATAGGTGAGATTGATGTCATAGCTGCATTTAGGGTCTAATATTACGCTTAGGAGACGAATAAATTACAATTTCAATCGTTATAACAGTTGACTTGTGAAGATCCTAACTTTGTTTACCCATCTGCCAAGTGTATAGCAAGTGTGTTATTCAAATTTTCCATTTTTATATCTCTGTTGTCAGAGGTCATATGATGCAGGATTGACGAAATAACGTTTCTGAACCCCTATCGTATCTAAGATAAAACAAGCCTCGCCTTTATTACCGTTTTAGTATTATACTAGTGATGTATTTTATTCATGTATAATACATGTGTATCATATTTTCAATATACTTCATGGAGGTTTTCACCATTCATCACAATTTTCTTCTTTCTGTTTAATCCCAAAGCCATATCAAGGTATGTATGTAAACTTTTCTATGCTAAAAGAATATTTCACTCGTTTCTTTCTTTGTATATTGTATGTCCAATTTCTGTCAACAACAAGTGATGGCAAACCGTCTTGTATTTGACTGTATATTTAATTGAGTTGTTTATTCCTGGTAAAAATTGTCTGTCTGTCTGTCTGTCTGTCTGTCTGTCTGTGTGTGTACTACGCACGCATACACGCATCTGTCTCAAACAACATTAATAAATGATAAATATGTCTTCCAGTCTATATAAGATTGAGCATAATGTGACAAAATATGGCATTTATTAAAATTGCGAATACTTCTTCTGTAACACTATTTTCAACTTATTTAACCAGGGTCGTGCAAGTTAGCACTCGATCCGGACTGCGACTGCAGGATCTACCACTTTTTCTGTAGTCAGAGCTCAAGTAACACACCTTACCACATTTTGGCAAGACAATTTTGTTCGACACATTTCGACAACCTGGTAAGGATTGAGAGTGCCCAGGAACAAGACGCAATCGTCAAGTTTATCAAGGACAATAACTTAAACGACAAAGATTGCATTCCCGAGAAAGGCTTCTGGATTGGTTTGGATGACAGAGTCAAAGAAGGTGACTTTGTTTGGTTAGAAAGACCACTTCGCCAAGGTCTTTGTCCCCAAAGCTACAAAAATTGGGCACCTGATGAACCAAACAATAACACCAAGCAACATCCATTTGGACAAGACTGTGGTCAATTATGGTGAGTATATTAATTACTGATATTCATACTCTTTCATTAGTGATTGTTTCCCCAAAAGACCAGTGAGGTCCGTCCCTCATGGATTCAGCATATTAAGTACATGCAGAAGGAAACTAAGATGTCAGAGGGAAACCTGATAGTGCTGTGTTCATGTTGTAAAGTTGACAGCTTCATAGTTTACAGTACGGAAAACTCGTACACTAGGATGCCAACCCCCAACCTCAAACGTTACGATCGTAAGTACTTTAATCACTCACTCATCAGCCACTGACTCGTTTATGCATTGATTGGTGCAAAGGTGAAGACTGTGATAACTGGAGGAAATAAGACAGTGAGGTTTTTTTAAATGCATGTGTTTGAAAGAAAACACCGGAGAATTAAACAAAATCAGGTGTATATAGTGTGTTAATCAAAAACTGGATTGTCTCAACACAACTCACTGTCTGTCTGTCTGTCTGTCTGTCTGTCTGTCTGTCTGTCTGTCTGTCTGTCTGTCTGTTTGTCTGTCTCTCAGATTAGGATTAACATCTAAATGAGTAAAGTAGTTTCTGGCTGAGCTATACAAACGTTGGTCCTGAGCAAATGAATTTAATCTTAATGGTTTCACTAATGGTAACGGGAGTAATGCTAATGTCAGAACTGGATCTTAATCACGCATTTTAACATCATGTTATTATTGATCATCAATTCACAAAACCAATGACGAAATTTCTTTTCGAAATAGGTTCAGAGATGACAACGATGGGAAATGGGATGATGAATATTGCAACTTTCGTCCAAAAGGCGCTGTCTGTGAGGAACGCGGTAAGTTTAGCCTCTGAACTTCAAGAGTTTTATTGACATATAGTTTGGGAACAAAATTGCTTAACGTTACAGAATATCAATATGACGTAATCGTCATGATAATGGTTAAAATGGAAAGTTTTATTTTTGGTCGATGACTATTCTTGTGAGTAGTTGCAGGTGCAGCCTATGAACACGTACACGCAAAAAAGTAGTTCGTTCACACTTTGCCAGTGGGAGGCTAAAGAATATTTTGCTGTCGTGAGATGACAGGAAATGTTGATTATGTGCAGAAGTCGTCTGAAGATCGCATTCAAGCGTGAAACTCTGAGTAACGGCTCCGTACCATAACTTGTGTATTTTGTGTAACTTTGAGACTATGTATTCATGTTTGCCGGGCCGGGGAGAGTGGAAACTGTTGGTACCTTCCCCTCCTACTTTGTGCTAACACATGCATTCGTTTTGTCTGACGCTCCTCTACGTACTCCCCTCCACGTTAACGTTTGTTTTGATAATACATCCTCTCTCGACATTCTACATTCCAACGGCACAGAAAGATGTCACACTCTTGTCCCAGAGGTGGTTATAAGTAATATGAGTGGGTGAAAGTTGTCACACTCTTGTCCCAGAGGTGGTTATAAATAATATGAGTGGGTGAAAGTTGACAATACTATTTGGACTGAATGAAAATTGATCTTCCATCCACGACGTCGAGGTCAGAGTCGTTCATCTTCCACTAAAGACATCAACAGACTACCCCCCCCCCCCCCCCCCCATACACACACATGCTAAAATACGGTATTTTTTCGTAATATGACTAATCACTGGCTGCACCTGTACGCAGTTTCTACCGTAACAATATAGGGCGATTTTAAAAGAATGAAGAAGTAATTTGGGGGCGTGTTACTGACTTGCATTATTAGAGAAATAGGTCACAGATATCGGAAATGATCCTAGACCCAGAATAACACGGTTATGTCTACTTCCTCACCATGCGTATAATCATGTAGATTCCAATATGAAAGTGAGAAAAAGTTCAAACGCTCATTTTGATTGGTTAGAATAATTGTAAAACTAAAACCTGTTGCAGCATTTTCTACCAATAGTTTCCTTGTTTCTTTTTTTTTTTACAGTTCCGCACTGCAATTATGCCGAATACGGTATTGATGTTTCACAAATTCCCGACTGTTAAGTGACGTCATATTTGGTACCCATTAACACTGCTTCAAACCTTCGTGATGCCGTTGCCACAATAAAGTACATGTTCCTCGAGTCTCATAAAATGGGGTTCTCATCCCAGCCGACCCGTGTGGAGGAAATACTATCGAACAAACGACAACCTTTAATTTATATTGCAGGCTTGTAGTCTGTAGTCACATTCTTTGCCATGAAATAAACAACTGCATTAAAACAATGACCAGAGTGTGTAAGTGTTTATATTGAATTCTTACTGGTTTACTGGTAAACAAGTAACATAACATAACATAGCGCATACGTATTCAGCTATTAGTAATAGAATTTGGTGACATCGAAAACCAAGGTCGTAATTCATTGTCGTAAAAACACCACTCCTTTTTGCGGAAAGAGACTGGGAAACTACTCTAGTAAAGATTCTGGTCGCAAACGTAAAACAAACCTGGATTTAGTACATACATGTATATGTCTTCCTAATCACTGGCTAGGTTTCACACCAGCATTCATTACGTTTTAATTTTTAATTTTTAAAATTTTTTTTTACACATATAACACGTTTTCTGCTACGAATACACAAATAAAGTACCAGCATTGATAGCGCGCACGCACATGAAACGATATACTGTAACACTGATTTTATCTCACTGTAAGCATAAATACTAGTAAACAGTTGTGTTTATCTCTTCCTTGTTTCATCCGACAGTGATGTTGATTTGTGTTGCGTGCGAGATAAAATGTATCATTTTATATGCTTATATATTAATTTATGCAATTAGTAAAAAAAACCACCCCTCTGTGAGACGTAATAAAACATTATGCCATCTAATTGAAACTCAACTATAGTCACTTTGTTTTTGTATCACCCTGACATTAGCTCTACATACATACATACATACATACATACATACATACATACATACATACATTTACTTGAATATTCACAGCATTACATTACACAATAATTGCTATGTAGTTCAATGGATACGTCATTTGCTGTTTGCCTGAACGACTAAAGATTGTACGCAGCTATTGGAGCAGACGTGCGGCCCATATTATCCGAGTACTATACCTTTCGTTGCAGAAATCATCATGAGGGTCTACCCATCACCTTTTCAGCAAAAATATCTCCAGACATTAATAACATAAACAATACAAATTGTGCAGGTTGACTAGTGGAATGAACTATCTGACAAAGCTATTGGAGTTACATATACCTGGACTTACATAAATCATGCATTATTGAATAATCCATAATTTCAATCTTCCTTTTTTGTCATGCGAGATAATTATTACACTGTACAGATACAGAAAGTATGCATACTACTCTATTCTTTGTTAAGCTCAAAATTGGAAACAACACTAGACACAATATTGCAAGGTCATCTCTCTACCAAATCTGAGTTTTTCAACTTTTGGAATCTCAAAAAGAATTTCCTGACACTGTCAATTCTATTGTTACACCCATAACTTGACAAGATGCCATACTGTTTTCGGGACAGTCACTACCAGAACTGATCATGTACTTACCATGGGATCTTACACCACTTCTGTCTTTGGAAGCAGACAACAAAAGTTGTCTCTATTCTGAATATTTACTTCATCACTCCCCGTCTTTGGAAGCAGACAGCAAAAGTTGCCTCTATCCTGAATATTTACTTCATCACTCCCCGTCTTTGGAAGCAGACAGCAAAAGTTGCCTCTATCCTGAATATTTACTTCATCACTCCCCGTCTTTGGAAGCAGACATCAAAAGTTGCCTCTATCCTGCCTGTAGTTGTTGCGGTCTTATACAATACCTAATGTTCTCTGCAACGCCTTATATCTAGAAAGTCACGTGTTTATAGTTCTACAAGTCCGTTTAGATCCAATGTCTTACTGCAGGTTTCCCACCATACACTAGAATCACCCGTCCGTTGTCACACCGATTTCAAAGCCACAATTCACAGTCCTCTAGGTAACGATGTCACAGAGCGTTTGTTTTAGATCTGGAGGAGCCGTAAAACTATATTGTTTTCACACTACTGGCCTCCAAATGAA
Source organism: Glandiceps talaboti (assembly GCF_964340395.1). Lineage (NCBI taxonomy): Eukaryota > Metazoa > Hemichordata > Enteropneusta > Spengelidae > Glandiceps > Glandiceps talaboti. The sequence goes on along the minus strand of NC_135558.1, from coordinate 556,705 downwards.
GCTTTAGTTCAAACACATGCATGTGCATCAAAATGAAATGTGTGGAATTTGGAACAATGCCCCCATACACTGAACATGTAAATCAATTCAGACAACTGGAATATTCAATAATCTGAGGTTTGTTGACTTTGACCAAACAAATACTGAAATAGCAAATCTGGTGTCTACATTGCCTATTTACTTCATACCGACTAAGTGAATGAAACCAATGTATTCAATTTAATTTAACATTCATCATGTTTTTATTAAACACCGTGAAATCACAAGGTATCCATACCCTTTAATCACAGATATTTTATATACACGTATGTACTAAATAAATTGACACATTCTGGGGTAACATTTGCTGCATATACACTATTATATAAGACAATTTGTCTAATTTTCATAATCTTTCTAGAGTATGCCTTCTATATAACCATAATGCTGAAATAATATCGTTCACAGCAGAAAATGAAAGAGTCCAATTAAATGTGTCTAACTGCCACATGTAACTAAAACATGTATTTGTCATGATCACTTCTTACACACATAATTTAATATCTAGATTATATACATCATTCGTGTATATTAAACCTTTTTAAGGTTAATGGAGAATGCCATTCCAGGGAATAAAGGTGTTGCCATATGTATGCATTAGATGAACAATCAATATTTATTTACCTGAAGGAAACAAGCAATTAGGAGTCATGAATATTCATTGTTCATATTATACATATGCATGACTCGTATGAAGCAGAACTGAATTGCTAGAAAAAATGAAGAAACAGTTTCAATTTGTTGTTTGTTGGTAATCACATGAAATTTATGTGATATGAAATCATGATATAACTCCAGAACCTAAAGTTTATGAAAATACTTATTCCCTGGAGTAGTGTTCCCCTTTAAAGAGGAAGTTCAGATGGGATAATTTTTAGGTGTTACAAGTACTTGACAGTTAGAGCTATTCATGTAACAATAGAATAATCCCCTATAATCATAACCCAGAGACTTGTTGACTATCTGGATTGAAAGACGTTCTGAAATGCCAGTTGGCCGTGTCTGATAGCCAAGACTATGGGCTACTAACCCACGGACTTGTTGACTATCTGAAATGCCAGTCAGCTGTTTCTGATAGCCAAGACTCTGGGCTACTATAATCCTAAATCTCTTTTATAAATTTCAATTCAATTCCATCATCTCCATAAAGTCATCTCAGTCTGAAGGTCTCTGAGTTGTCCCTTTATAGACAAAAAATCAACATAAGCAATATACAATGACAACAAAAGGGAACACTGCTTACACAATACACCATGCATATTCCTTTCAGATCATAAAATTATGAATTTATCAGCCTTTTTTGGTTCATCTTAAAATACTCAATCTATGATACTTGGAATTTGATTGACAGTTGCACATCTTCCAATGTTCACATTCTAATTACTGTTTATTCTGCCATTTCTTTGATAGGTACACAGTATGTTAACAGGTTAGTATTGTCATAGTTTAAGGCCATCACAAAACTAACATTTCATGCACAGTCACAGTTTAAGTTAAGAGCAGTAAGTAAGTAAAAACTGATCCATGTTCCAAATGTTTTATTTACCAGGTTCCCCACCAAAATCATGTGAAATGTATGGAAATCTTTGCAAATTTTACAGTGCCTTCCTTGTTATTGAGGTTCTAGATTCTTAGCAAAAACACTGCAGCTAATGAGTGTATTTATCTAAGCAATACATATTCTTGCAAATGTATTAAGTTATTTTAGTTGGTGACATGTAGGCATTCATAGCTCAATGCAAATACAAAGCAGTACCACTAGAGGGCACCATTTCCTGGAAAGGTTTGGTTCAATTGAATGCTAACACATAGGCATTCATAGTTCAATGCTAATACAAAGCAGTACCACTAGAGGGTGCCATTTCCTGGAAAGGTTTGGTTCAAATGAATGCTATCACATAGGCATTCATTGTTCAATGCTAATACAAAGCAGTACCACTAGAGGGTGCCATTTCCTGGAAAGGTTTGTTCAATTGAGTGCAGACATGTACGCATTCATAGTTTCAAGATATTCTGAAGACTTGTGTTCTTCCTCTCCTTTGAGAGCTTGCAATGCTGATTTACGTTTCGATAGCTGAGTTGATAATTTACTATTGAGTTTGTCCATTCGACTCTGAAAATAAAACCATACACATTATCATTAGCTACATAGACAATGGAATTGTTTTGCTGATTGTTATTAAATGTATCTTATATAAATATATCTACTCCCCAATACCCACCTTCCAACCTACTCTGGATTAAATAATGTAGTTGCAAATGAACGGATAAAAACAAACTGTTGGAAGAAAATAATGGGAATGGGTAAACAAACAAACAGTGGGTTGACTTTACAACAGATACAACTTATTATTAACACTGAGGAGATTGGGTTAGGGATAGAAACAGGGTAATAACACAGGGTAATAACACACAAAATGTAAACCTCATACATTGTGTATGAAACATCAACAACAACAAAATAGCTGCTGTTCTACACTAGTATTGGGGTGGGGGTCATTGGTAATGAACTTGTACTCGTCAAATATTTTGATACACAATTCATATTTAGTTAAGAGAAATCCTGGCAAACCAGCAGCTAAAAATGTAGTAAATTCTCATATGGCTGGCAGCATGGACTTTAGTATCTAGTATCAACTATTAGTATTCTCAACTCAAACATGTAGGGTTATAATACATAACATAGTTAGTTCAATGTATGCCTTACAATAACAGGCTCCAAGTATCAATTCAACCAGGAATCTATAGTTATCGAATGGCACTGCATTTACTTTAAGGAACCATTGCGCTGATGCAATCACCATCACTACTGCATCTACTCCCTGATTCCTACAATGCTGTAAAGTCACCATCACTACTGCATCTACTCCCTGATTCCTACCATACTGTAAGTCACCATCACTACTGCATCTACTCCCTGATTCCTACCATACTGTAAGTCACCATCACTACTGCATCTACTCCCTGATTCCTACCATACTGTAAGTCACCATCACTACTGCATCTACTCCCTGATTCCTACCATACTGTAAGTCACCATCACTACTGCATCTACTCCCTGATTCCTACCATACTGTAAGTCACCATCACTACTGCATCTACTCCCTGATTCCTACCATACTGTAAGTCACCATCACTACTGCATCTACTCCCTGATTCCTACCATACTGTAAGTCACCATCACTACTGCATCTACTCCCTGATTCCTACCATACTGTAAGTCACCATCACTACTGCATCTACTCCCTGATTCCTACCATACTGTAAGTCACCATCACTACTGCATCTACTCCCTGATTCCTACCATACTGTAAAGTCACCATCACTACTGCATCTACTCCCTGATTCCTACCATACTGTAAATCACCATCACTACTGCATCTACTCCCTGATTCCTACCATACTGTAAAGTCACCATCACTACTGCATCTACTCCCTGATTCCTACCATACTGTAAGTCACCATCACTACTGCATCTACTCCCTGATTCCTACCATACTGTAAGTCACCATCACTACTGCATCTACTCCCTGATTCCTACCATACTGTAAGTCACCATCACTACTGCATCTACTCCCTGATTCCTACCATACTGTAAGTCACCATCACTACTGCATCTACTCCCTGATTCCTACCATACTGTAAGTCACCATCACTACTGCATCTACTCCCTGATTCCTACCATACTGTAAGTCACCATCACTACTGCATCTACTCCCTGATTCCTACCATACTGTAAGTCACCATCACTACTGCATCTACTCCCTGATTCCTACCATACTGTAAGTCACCATCACTACTGCATCTACTCCCTGATTCCTACCATACTGTAAGTCACCATCACTACTGCATCTACTCCCTGATTCCTACCATACTGTAAGTCACCATCACTACTGCATCTACTCCCTGATTCCTACCATACTGTAAGTCACCATCACTACTGCATCTACTCCCTGATTCCTACCATACTGTAAGTCACCATCACTACTGCATCTACTCCCTGATTCCTACCATACTGTAAGTCACCATCACTACTGCATCTACTCCCTGATTCCTACCATACTGTAAGTCACCATCACTACTGCATCTACTCCCTGATTCCTACCATACTGTAAGTCACCATCACTACTGCATCTACTCCCTGATTCCTACCATACTGTAAGTCACCATCACTACTGCATCTACTCCCTGATTCCTACCATACTGTAAAGTCACCATCACTACTGCATCTACTCCCTGATTCCTACCATACTGTAAGTCACCATCACTACTGCATCTACTCCCTGATTCCTACCATACTGTAAGTCACCATCACTACTGCATCTACTCCCTGATTCCTACCATACTGTAAGTCACCATCACTACTGCATCTACTCCCTGATTCCTACCATACTGTAAGTCACCATCACTACTGCATCTACTCCCTGATTCCTACCATACTGTAAGTCACCATCACTACTGCATCTACTCCCTGATTATTACAATGCTGTATGGCTATCAGCCAGCGATATAAATGTATTTGTTGAAGACAAAGGCAAAACATAAGAATTTAAATCTATTGGCATCATGTAAGTGACATTTCCTATTCCAAATTACTTTACAACATGTGGTAAGCTGGTAAACTATGCAACCCCCTCCCCCCTTACAAAATTGCTACAATCTAGTCTGAAGAAACCATGATTTTAATGTTAGCTGCAGTGCCACTAAGAACTATGAAAAATCTATGATTTGCTTCATGCTGAAGTAATAACAGCATGCAGTAGTATGGATCAATTGTGGGCTAATACTGAAACATGGAAATTCATCTCATATCCAGTACTGACAAAATCATCAAACAACAATGATGATTAAATCTGACCTCAGAGAGGGCTCTTTTCATTTTTCTAATGGTGTTTCATATCTAATGTGTTTGCCTCATTTGTCTTCACATTAGGCAGTATCTGTAATTGTCATTTCAAACCTTGCACTCTCTGTGTGTGTGTGTGTGTGTGTGTGTGTGTGTGTGTGTGTGTGTGTGTGTGTGACAGAGAGTGCGCACAAATAAGCCTTTAAGTTATTTTGTATTTTGATAATGATGTAGTAAAGAAAAAGGCCAGCAAAGCTAGGTTTTACCTGGTAGAGAATTGTTTTGAAATTAAAATAGAATATTTATGCTGTGATGCTGTATTTTGAAAAAATAATAAATAAATAACCTGCAAAACAATGCAAACTATTTATCTTTCATGTGAGTTACATGCTATTACCATAATGAAACAACAACAACAACAAGAACAATATCAACACAACAGTATATTTTTCAACATCTTAACATCACATAAACAAACATATTTTATATCTAGAAGTAGGAAAGAATGAAGAATCTAAGTCATTTTATAGAAGTGAGAACATGCAAGCAGGAACACTGACGCTACATTTTGGCAGAGGGACATATCATTAAACACATTAAAACTGAACCAAAGGATTCTACTTCAAGACACGAGTGATTTACAGTAAAATGTTTTAAAGGAACTCTTTATCTGTGTCCAGTTTTTCAGTCAAGTTCATGATGTATTTCCCACATACACATAATATCATTTTTTCAAGGTTTCACCTAAAATTACAACTTTGCACACACCCACCACAAAGTTCATAAATCTGAGACAAATCATACAAATAAAAACAAAAAAGGAGGAAAGCTAATTTGCAGCCTGTAGGTATAGAGTAGTATGAAGACAGGCAAACTTTCTGATGTGAGCGTTTGGAAACCATTTGGCCAGTACACCATATCTATATCACTCACGCCAAGAGTAGGAAAGTTTGCCTTCATGCATACATATCTGAACTTTGAACTCATAAACACAAAGAAAGTGTTCGACATGTGTCATGCTATGGATATTGACCTTTTGGCAAAGGTCAAGGTGCATGACCATTAAGCCTGGAACTTTGACCTCAAAAACTGGACAGAGATAGTTGCTCTACATTTTGATTGTTTGGAGTAGTCCTGAGTTGTAGTAGACCCTTGTGATCAACAGTGCCATCCAGCAATTCAATGTAGTAGTGAGGTAACTGCAGAAAGTCTGAGATAAACTGCTCTCTAGCTACAAACCAAGTAACATTATAATAATTTTATTGTAAACGCTGTGATCCAGATGTTTTGAAATGTAACTTTCACACTATTGCAATAAAATACACTATTTGATGAAAGGTAAAAGATTTTAAGTGAACACCACTCTCTTGCTTTTCCCATCAAAAACAAGATGGAGTGCAATTTGAATATTCAAATTATTTGTCAGTCATCTGTTCATGTCACTGCCACACTGTTACTAGAGGGCGCTATTGATGGTTAAAGGTGTAACATAGCTGACCTAGACAGTTCACTGGAGAGGTCCTGCTGTTGGAGGTTCAAGTAAAGCTTTCCTGCGAGCAGTTTCTCTAGATACATTATAATGGAGTTTACCTAGACGTTCCTGTAAATGAGGCATAACAACAGTGTAAAATGATAACACAGTGCAATTTATTTATCAAATGTTGGCAAAACAAAGATACAGAAAAAAATTCTTAACCATTTCACAGCAAATAAAGAAATTTTAGGTGGGGGGGGGAGGGGGTGCATTAAATATTTCCAACAAATGCAGTGAAAGAAACCTGGAAAACCAGGTTCACTTTCTTTTGGACAATCACAATATTAGATGAAAATACTGAAGTATAGTCTCAGTGGGGTCCACAAAACTACCAATTTCCCTGACACAACCACAAATTTGAAAAGAATTCTTCAAGAGCATATTTGCTGTGAAAAAGTTATGTTCAAAAATAAAAGATAATCCATGAATTAGTACAAAGTGTGGTTTGCTTGATTCCCTTAATCACCTTGACAGACACCCACAGGAATTAAGTGAAAGGAGATGAAGAAATGTAAGTTTAAGCAATTTGTTAATGCTGTAATGTGATGTTAAGTTGTCATCCACAGGAGACCAACCTAGATCTATATGGATGGATGGATGGATGGATGGATCTATAGGATATTGTAGTTGGTAGATGTCCATCACAAGGACAATTATACATGGTAAATTTCAGATTACTTCCTGCCTATTGAAAAGTTTTCATATGTAACATACTTTCACTCAATCTGATTAAAATCTGTAAATCAAGAAGAGGCCTCAATTTGCTGTAATCAGTTCATCATTTTTTTAAAGATCAAACTGTACATGTACTTGTATACATTTCCATTTGTTTATAACTTGGGTGACCACCTTCCTCTTTGACCTGACACACAGACATTACACTACTGTAGGACCAACAGATTCAAATGTATACAGAACATAAAGGACAAGCACAGCAGATGCAAAATACAGTAAATAAACCCTTCTTCTGAAATCAGACTGAATTTTATAATATGCTCTAATCTTAGTGCTATATACCTCTTGAATAGTACAACCCATACTTTCTCAACTCCCTGGAAAGAATACAGCCCATACTTTCTCAACTCCCTGGAAAGAATACAGCCCATACTTTCTCAACTCCCTGGAAAGAATACAGCCCATACTTTCTCAACTCCCTGGAAAGAATACAACCCATACTTTCTCAACTCCCTGGAAAGAATACAACCCATACTTTCTCAACTCCCTGGAAAGAATACAGCCCATACTTTCTCAACTCCCTGGAAAGAATACAGCCCATACTTTCTCAACTCCCTGGAAAGAATACAGCCCATACTTTCTCAACTCCCTGGAAAGAATACAACCCATACTTTCTCAACTCCCTGGAAAGAATACAGCCCATACTTTCTCAACTCCCTGGAAAGAATACAGCCCATACTTTCTCAACTCCCTGGAAAGAATACAGCCCATACTTTCTCAACTCCCTGGTAAGAATACAACCCATACTTTCTCAACTCCCTGGAAAGAATACAGCCCATACTTTCTCAACTCCCTGGAAAGAATACAGCCCATACTTTCTCAACTCCCTGGTAAGAATACAACCCATACTTTCTCAACTCCCTGGAAAGAATACAGCCCATACTTTCTCAACTCCCTGGAAAGAATACAGCCCATACTTTCTCAACTCCCTGGAAAGAATACAACCCATACTTTCTCAACTCCCTGGTAAGAATACAACCCATACTTTCTCAACTCCCTGGAAAGAATACAGCCCATACTTTCTCAACTCCCTGGAAAGAATACAGCCCATACTTTCTCAACTCCCTGGAAAGAATACAGCCCATACTTTCTCAACTCCCTGGAAAGAATACAACCCATACTTTCTCAACTCCCTGGAAAGAATACAACCCATACTTTCTCAACTCCCTGGAAAGAATACAGCCCATACTTTCTCAACTCCCTGGAAAGAATACAGCCCATACTTTCTCAACTCCCTGGAAAGAATACAGCCCATACTTTCTCAACTCCCTGGAAAGAATACAACCCATACTTTCTCAACTCCCTGGAAAGAATACAGCCCATACTTTCTCAACTCCCTGGTAAGAATACAACCCATACTTTCTCAACTCCCTGGTAAGAATACAGCCCATACTTTCTCAACTCCCTGGAAAGAATACAACCCATACTTTCTCAACTCCCTGGTAAGAATACAACCCATACTTTCTCAACTCCCTGGTAAGAATACAACCCATACTTTCTCAACTCCCTGGTAAGAATACAACCCATACTTTCTCAACTCCCTGGTAAGAATACAGCCCATACTTTCTCAACTCCCTGGAAAGAATACAGCCCATACTTTCTCAACTCCCTGGAAAGAATACAACCCATATTTGCTCAACTCCCTGGTAAGAATACAACCCATACTTGCTCAACTCCCTAGGAAGCACAATCCTTACTGTCACAAAGCATGCAGGATTTTGTTCATTGCATTCATATAGCATGTTTGTCCTACCAGGTCCCTATTTATTAAGGTAGACCAATACAAACAGCAGTGATTCAAATCTTACAAAAGGATTTCAGCCAATCAGAACCAAAAGATGCATGAATATGATGATAACAATAAGTTAGTGGCTATTTCAACTATCATGACTTCATTGGTGTTATGTACGAAGAAAGCATTCACGTACACACAGTGTGTGTATATATCATACATGTATGGCTATTCAAAAGTGATTCTAACACTCAAAAGCTATTTGAGTTGGGAAAGCACAATCTCTCAGTTCTTATCTCAGTTTAACAAGCTGCTCAAGAGATAAAATATATGGCAAAAGTTTGATCAGCATCATATACCTTGTGCAAAATGTAGTCATGCATAGATACTAGTAAACAAACAATTATAAATTGACAAATGCAAATCTAGCCATTCCTGATTTCACATACTCTGGACTAACGTTAAGAAATATTCCATTTGTATCCATCACAGCATCAAACATACCAATTCCATGGTAAATGTCGGCCATTTTGTAATTTCTATAATGTAGTCATGTTATTTGCAAAACAACTCCAATGATTTTATTTTGTATTAATTGTCTGTTAGTCTGTTCCATGGTTTACAATGCATGCATTAAAATAAAACTTACTATATGAAACAGTTTATTCAACAGTGTTAATTGATTGAGGATATTGCTTGGGTCACCTATGAATCCCTGTTTGACAACCATACCATGAAATATGTGTATGGGCATGCATGACTTGAAAATATCATGACAAAGGGGTAAATAAAACCATATATGGGCAAGCTGGTTTAGGAGTTTGAAACATCTTCAAATGCAATACTGTAAGTCATGATTGCATAGCAGTTACATAACCCCATTTGATGTTGTTCACAATAAACACTCTACACTATCTGAGCCTTTACACAGATGTAGTTCCAGTCTGAACTGAGTCTTAGTTAGACAGGTGTTTATATAACTGACTTTTCCCCCAAATATTACACTGCTTATTCCATTGACATTGTGGTTGCTAGATTCTATGGCAAAGAATCTAACTATAAAGTCATTATATTTTGTCGATATTTGTGAAAACACGTACCCATTTTTTACACACTTTTTTGACAAACTGCATCCATACATGGGGAAAAACAGGTCTGCAATGTATTTGTATTTCAATTATAGCTTGACCAAAAGTAAGTAGGAAATTAATTGAAAAAAACATAACTGTGGAATCCTTACAAATCAATGACATTTATAAGTGCAGTGTAGTCAACTTTCTTACAAATCAATCATGTCTATAGTCCAGCGTAGTCAAAGTCTTTACTATATCATGTCTATAGTGCAACATACTGTCAAAGTCTTTACTATATCATGTCTATAGTGCAGCATACTGTCAAAGTCTTTACTATATCATGTCTATAGTGCAGCATACTGTCAAAGTCTTTACTATATCATGTCTATAGTGCAGCATACTGTCAAAGTCTTTACTATATCATGTCTATAGTGCAACATACTGTCAAAGTCTTTACTATATCATGTCTATAGTGCAACATACTGTCAAAGTCTTTAATATATCATGTCTATAGTGCAAAATACTGTCAAAGTCTTTACCATAACATGTCTATAGTGAAACATACTGTCAGTCTTTACTATATCATGTCTATAGTGCAACATACTGTCAAAGTCTTTACTATATCATGTCTATAGTGCAGCATACTGTCAAAGTCTTTAATATATCATGTCTATAGTGCAACATACTGTCAAAATCCTTAATATATCATGTCTATAGTGCAGCATACTGTCAAAGTCCTTAATATATGTCTACAGTGCAACATACTGTCAAAGTCTTTACTATATCATGTCTATAGTGCAACATACTGTCAAAGTCTTTACTATATCATGTCTATAGTGCAACATACTGTCAAAATCCTTAATATATCATGTCTATAGTGCAGCATACTGTCAAAGTCCTTAATATATAATGTCTACAGTGCAACATACTGTCAAAGTCTTTACTATATCATGTCTATAGTGTAACATACTGTCAAAGTCTTTACTATATCATGTCTATAGTGTAACATACTGTCAAAGTCTTTACTATATCATGTCTATAGTGTAACATACTGTCAAAGTCTTTACTATATCATGTCTATAGTGCAACATACTGTCAAAATCCTTAATATATCATGTCTATAGTGCAACATACTGTCAAAGTCCTTAATATATCATGTCTACAGTGCAACATACTGTACCTGTGCATTTTGTAAGATGTTATTGACTACCATTATTCTTCGTCTAGAATTCATTAATTTTTTGACGTAAACATCAAGTTCAACTGGTAATGGCTGCTCCTCTGAGAGTTTTTTTAATTCTGTAGGAAGACAATTATTTGAACATCAGAATATTATCTAGGTGTCAAATAGTGGAACTCACAACTTGATCATATAAAGCAATATTCATCATAAACTATTTTAAAACAAACTGGAATTGAGCAAACTGGAAAAACTTATCATATATGGTGTTCAACATATACTAGTATCATGCATACCAACATGTGTCTGTGTTATTGAGCTGATTTTGTTATCAAATATTTGTCTAAGGTGGATTTTTTGTTACCCTGGAATGTTTTGATGTTATTTTTTTGTCTATACATGCATATTTGTACCACTTCTGCAAAAGGTACACTCATCATTTAACTTATGTCACTATACAGAAATAGCACAAAGTGAAATAAACAGAAATATATGAAACAGGAAGAAATCCAATGATACAAATTTTCTGGATTTTTAGTGTGACTGGGCAATAAAATTAAGTTAATGTCTGTTACCTTCAGCAAGTCCATCTATTTGTTGCCTAAGTTCAACTTGACTCTCCCTGGAAATCAAAATTTGAAGGAGTCAATTAACATATTATACATTGTTAATATACGAGAAGTGAACAGCTGCAGGGCAAATAAATGAAAAATACCAGTTTCGAAAAAACTCCACTAGCATGTGGTTTTCTACTAACATCCATATATGGTGGTAAGAATATGACAGAAGCCCACACTAGAACTCACATGAAATGGGTTCTGTTTTTAATACATATGTTTATCCGAAATAGCAAATTTCTGTAAAATGATACTTTGCGATCATGCTTTCATATATAATGAACCACTGCATCCTCAAATGCATATCATTTGCATACAGGTATACAATAATGTTTTCAGTACTATTGCATTGCAGTGCAAATACCACTACCAGGGTAGTATGGGTGCACATCAGTGCAAGTAATCTCTGGTACATTATGTGATCAGCTTTCCATTCTTTTTCCAATTCAAGTCAATTCCATGACATGAGTTATTGGAAATTTAAACATATACCATCAAATAAATAGTCTCTGAATTAAAATCTGTAAGTTTTACTTAACTTCTACGATAATTAAACCGGGCAAATCAGATGAATTTCATACACCATGGTCAGAGACCAAAATCTAAATGTTATCAGAGCTTAACTTAATGGTGTGACTGACAGGGTCCTTGTTTGACTTGTCACATGATCTTTCTGTGAAATGTATTATTATTTACACTTTACAACAGTCTGAACAGACGTGTTTTTCTTTGTCTCTCTCTCTCTCTCACCATGGAAGTATAACCCATGCTCTCACACAGTAATTTAAATTTACTAATTCTAAATCTTCTCCATAAGAATACCGCACTTATAACAGTACAACTATCTCTAATATCAATATGAAAATGTTCAATCTTACAGTATATATATTTCATCATGGATGTACACTGTAATGACTAGTGAACTGTTACGAGTGTGAAGCTACCATCATATTCATATTCATATTCACTTTCAAAAGTTGACCTCTAGCTCAATGTGAATATGATGATAGCTTCACACGTTCATCATCAGATTCGAAGTCTTCCGAATAGGTACGAACAAGCGTTCGGGCCGCGGCAAATCACATAAATCCTTCATTGGCAGGTTGAAATCATGTGATTGTAGTTACTTTTCACTTGATTTACGTGGATTTGCCAGAGTATCCAATTTGCACCATGGATTATTGTTGTCATATAAAAAACTAATTTGGATGTTTAGTATGCCTTTCCCATATCTTTGAAAATGAAATATCAATATTTGGGTGTACAAAATACCTGTATGAGTAATGTAATAAAATACGGCTTGGCTGGGTGTGTTTTGATTTCCCGCAGTGTCGCTATCTTTGAAACCCTACTTAACACTTACACTGGTGAAATTTACACAAAATAGTGTTGTCAAGACCACAATTATCACAATGTATGTAGTTCCCTTGATCGGGGAGGGTCAACGCAATCGATTGTAAAAATTATGGTCCATGACAACAATAATTCATGGTGCAAATTGGATACTCTGGCAAAAATAAGAAGAAAGCATGCAAATCCACGCAAATCAAGTGAAAAGCAGGGCATGCCTTTTGAGGCGAGCGATCGCTCCGCTCGCCTACCGCTCGCGCAAACTAAAATCCACGAGAGCGATTTTCCACTCGCCTGGGCCCCAACGAACCTGTACAACAGCCTGGTGTTATTTTATATCATTTTTCAGTATGTGGTTACCATAAAAATCAACGTTTGTTCGGTAAAATTACGTGGTGGGAGCGTGGCACACTTCCGTGTTCATAATCGTCTGAAGTCAGCGCTGTCATTCATGACCTATTTTTGTATCTGAAATTTGCATTGCACTACCCTTATATGGGAAAAATAGTGACGTATTCGAAGCGGGACATGCATGATGTCATGGCATTCATGAATATTGATCAGCTCAGTATGCGTGGAGATTTCAACTTTCGCATCATTGCAAATTGCGCAATTGCGATTGATACGATGACTGTTTATACAATGTCGTTTTCAGCAATCCATCGATGAGTTTTTAGTTTTAAATTCCAATCGGCCTAGTTTTGTTAGAACAGGGTTTTTGGAGATTCCTACGTGAATGTCTCCTCCGGCACATGAACAACAACTGCGATTTATAGTCGCTACAAAATGTACATGCCCAGAGTTCCGACAATAGCTTGGCGATGTTTTGGAGGGCATTGAAAGAATGACAATAAAATAAGATCGATTATTTTACAAAATAAAAATAAAAATAATCTGTCGATATTTTTCCCATCTTATCTTATTATTCTTGTGCAGTTTTCAGAGAAATTCCCGGGTTTTTATTTCATAATCTCCAACACTCAGTTTCATTGTTTTTGTCCGATGATCTATTCAACTGCCGACCACGTCTATTTTACCTCCATGACTTTATCGACTGCTGTAACATATAAAATATTTGCTCGAATTTTCGCCTTGTCGTGATTTCTAAAACAAAGTAGGTCTGCTGCTCAGACGTGAATGGATCTCGCTACTTTAGTCCGCGACACCGGTCGTCTGATCCGTGTGCAGGTACTAGGTGGGGTTACGTGTTTTATTGTCTCGGATCGAGTGAATGGTTACAAATTAGCAAGCAATTTAACGTCAGCGTCAAAGCTCAACATCAGGAGGCATTTGTCATCTGGGGTACGTTAGTTTTTGTCAATTCATTATAGTTTTGAACAATCTCAAGTTTGAATTAGCTGCATTTTAAGCGAAATAGAAGTGGTGGTTTCTTCAATGCCCTCCAAAACATGTACTTTGTAGCGACTATAAATTGTTCCGGAGGAGATATTCAGGTAGGATGTTTATATAAAAACGTTCTCAGAAAACAAGACCAGTTAGAATTTGAAATTAAAAACATATTTTTGTATTGTACTACTTGTAGTCACAACAAAAAACTTAATATTTTTTCAAGATTTTGATGTGCACAGACTCAACAAAATTGTTGCAATAATAATTGTTGTACAAATAACCAAACGTACTGTTACTTATAAAATATATTTTTGCATACATTTTTTAAATGTGTGGTTTTTTTTAAATTCTATTTTATTTATTCGGAGCCAACTGGCCAAAATACAAATAGAAATGAAAATGAAATTTTTTTTCTTCACTCGCCTGACTATTTTCAGGAGAGGTATTAAATCACTCGCCTACCACTCGCCTGGATGGTTTCAGGAGAGTGATTTTTAGCTCTCCTGCCATTTTCAAAAGACATGCCCTGGAAAAGTAATTACAGTCACATGATTTCAACCTGCCAATGAAGGATATGTGATTTACCGAACGCGTGTTCGTACCCATTCGGAAGACTTCGAATCTGATGATGAACGTGTGAAGCTATCATCATATTCACATTGAGCTAGAGGTCAACTTTTGAAAGTGAAGATGAATATGAATATGATGGTAGCTTCACACTCGTGAACTGTTAGTAGTAACATGCATACAATTTCAACACAATACATTATTTACAGACTAGTACCTAGTAGTGGAGTAGTGCCCCTCCCATTCGCAATTCTCACGGCTGTCTCCCGCAAAATTCCTTACCTGACACGTTCAACGTGATTATCAACTTCTTCTACAGCTGGCTTAAGTAGACTCAGCAGTCCCTCTGCGAGATCATCACGATTTTGGGGGTTAAAAGATGGGGACGTACTTCCACTTGGACTGGGGTTGACTTCCGCCGCCGCCATGTTTGTCAGCGCGAAAATTTGACCTTTCACCTCTGGAAAAATGTCTCTTTAAAGATAAAACTAATATTTTGAAATGTCTTTGCAGGAAACTTTATTTCAGATTGTTCAACTTTACGGTCTCAAGTATCAATCATCGCAAATACAAGAAAAACATGTTATCATATATCCTGAGAAACTAATCAACAACAAACTAACATTATTTTGAAGTTCAAGATGGCAGCCCCCATGAGTAGTGTTTTGCACAGCGGTTACTTCAACGATGTTCTTCGTTCCTGGCAGACGACACAGACAACTTTTGATAGTTCGAATTTAATATACCCATTATTCATAACGTAAGTAATCATCGAATTTGTTTTGGAAAATCTGTGCTATATGCGTTTTATGTATCATTGTAACCACGCCCCCTTTGTCCCTCGCACACACGTGACAGCGGTGTATGAAGAATCATCTCTGCAGTGACGTGTTTGTGAAGTTCACATTAAAAATGACTATCGGTTTGAGTTAAAATATGACAATATCATTTACGTTAGTACAAGGAATTAAAGGTAGAGTTGAGTCTTATGGATTTAATTTTTTTCATAGTAATTTTTAATACTTTCTTAGTTTTTAATTTTTTTTAAACAAACAATTTCACACTGTTGTCACTGTCCTCAGTGTTTTACAATATGTAATCCAACCTAACCTTTGCATGAGTTTAACTCGTCTGTTATATGATGATCTCAGGTCTCAGATAACTAATATTCTAATTCATTTATATTGATATTGAATGAGTGATCAAGTATGTAGGTAGATTATTACTATATATTAGATATAACAAACTTACATGCATGTACACACACACACACACACACACACACACACACACACACACACACACACACACACAAAAGCAATTCTGCTGTTGTATTCTTTAACTTCATTTATTTGCAAAAAATAGCAGAATGGTAGCTTCTGCCAATTCTATTCAAATCATGGTGTCCTTATTGACCTACTAGGTCAGGTAAAGATATTAAAGATGAGATAAGAATACAACAATGCATGATATGTCAACCTATTGCAGTACAAAGATGACTTTGCAGAAAGACAAAGGGACTTAAAGGTGAAAGATCAAAAATGAGACAAATGATAAATATTCATATCTTGTACCATTACCATGTAAGTCTGTTGGAATGTCACTCTGGTAAATACCTGGCAAACTAGGGTAGAATTTATCCACTTACTCTAAATTGTCCTTCAAATAATGCTAATGTCACATCTAAACAATTATATATACACTGAATAACATCTTTGGTAGCTCTGCATATTTTACTTTCCTTTCCTTATTTCTTATTATCAACAGAGATGATGCTAATGCCATTGAACCAATTAATAGTTTACCAGGTCAAGCCAGGTATGGCGTTGAAAAACTTGAAGTGGCTGTTAAACCGTTGGTAGAGAAAGGATTGAAAACAGTGTTGTTGTTTGGTGTACCTTCCACACTACCCAAGGATGGAAAGGCAACTCATGCTGATTCTGCAGAAACACCTGTCATTCTAGCAATTAAAAAACTGAGAAGTTTGTTCTCAAATTTAGTGATTGCATGTGATGTGTGTCTTTGTCCGTACACTGATCATGGACACTGTGGTAAGTATTTTACTTTAATACCATGAGTTAATTCTTAAATGTCATTTTGTCTGACTTTAAAGCCCCAATAATGTATTAATCATTCTTATTATCCACTCCTCTATTGTTGTTCTTACTAAAGCATATCACCTAAATCACACTTCAACAGTGGTGGTGCTTTATGTGCCACTCTACAAATATTGCTCAACTGCAAGTAATTCATAGAGTGTCACCACTATCAGAGTATGTACATTTACATCTAGCATCAGCAGAAGTTTTGCATCTTTGAATTTTGAAAAATAAAGATTCCTGAATATATTTTATTCCAATCAGAGAAAAAGATATTTAAAAAATATGTGATTTGCTCAGTAACATGTAATTTATTTGATTGGTGTATTAGGTATTTTGTATGAAGATGGTACTATTAATAACACAGCTAGCATACAGAGATTGGCAGCTGTCGCATTGGCATATGCTCAAGCAGGTAATTTCAATACTTCAATATTAATACTTCTGTTTATAAATTGACTTGATAAAGAATATTTATGAGAATGTCACAAAATATGACCAGTATTTCTTTTGATTTTCTTGTAAATGTGTGATATCTAGGTGTCATCACCTTCCAATGTCATTATTTTGATAACCGTTAGCTTTTATTTTCTCAAGACTAAACAATAGAAAAAAAAGGGCTTTGACTTGAAGAGGTGTATTTTCAGTACAAAACAGTACTGTTATTGTTTCTCAGTGATAGACTGCATAAAGTCTGTTATATTTCTAGATAAAAGTGTAACTCTTTTAACCAAATATTTTGATTAACAAATTCATCAATTCAAGATGGCAATAATCATTAAACAGAAATTGTCATGACAGTTTACAGGTTGAGTAATGAAATAAAAAATCTGTTCACCCTCACTTGTCTCTCAGGTTGTCACATAATAGCGCCCTCAGACATGATGGATGGGAGAGTAGGCGCCATTAAACACTCCTTGCATTCTAATGGGTTAGGTAGTAAGGTATGTATTTGTTTGATTCTGAAATTGATTTTACTTACTGTCTTCAATTCATAGTCAACTTATATTTGCGATATTTAAAACATTTAATGATATAGCTAAGTATTGTTCATCTACATGAGATGCACAAATTGCAAAAGTTTTATCAAGAGAGGAACTCTATGTACATCCATTCTGGCATTAATACCTAAAGCATTTAGTGTACAGTATTCCTCATCTGGTGTGTGAGAGGATGGGATGGGGGTGGGGTGGGGGGATGGGAGGTGGGGTGGGGTGGATAACTCTAAATGTATTACTGAATTCTGGGTTTTAGAGTGTATGTTATTTTAACCTATTCTGATCAAATCAATGATAAAAAGTCAAATTTGGACAGACGTATGTCTTGTTATGTTTAGAACCACCCATTTTACAATTGAACCTTTTATATTACAGGTTTGTGTACTCAGTTACAGTGCTAAATTTGCATCATGTTTCTATGGTCCATTTCGTGATGCAGCCAAGTCAGCTCCAGCATTTGGTGATAGAAGATGTTATCAATTACCTCCTGGTGCTAGAGGCCTTGCAAGCAGAGCAGTGGTAAGTCTAATAATGTGAATATTCCAGTCATCACACTGTCCATCATAGACAGTGGAGAGGATATTTTCTATGGTGCAATACACATTGTGGTATTTTTTTTAGAAGTATTTTGATTATGAGAAATGAATATTGGTGAATGATCTCAGAAGTTAATTGCTTGGTAATATAGAACACGTTTCTTTCTATAACCTGACAGGACCGAGATGTTGCTGAGGGAGCTGACATCCTAATGGTAAAACCAGCAATGCCATATTTGGACATAGTACGCCAAACTAAAGACAAGGTTTGTGTAACATTGTAACATCAAATAAAAATCCACACACTTCAGTGCCATATTTGGACATAGTATGCCAAACTACAGAGACAATGTTGATATAACAACAAAATATTGGTAACAGACTTCAATAGACCTACTGTTTATGTCATAATTATCAGTTAGTAGTGACAATCTCAATATGATAAAATGCTTTGTACTTTGTTTGAAAACCAATATAGAGTGACAGGACTCATCATATCAGAAGAATGGCATTTTCATTGAATACTGCCCTCTGGTGGTAATTGGGTAGTTTTCATGATGGTGAATAGAATCAATGCAAAGTCCTATTTCATTGAAATATTATATAAAGTGTTATATCAACGTCAGTCTGTTTTGTTCAGTTCTTATTACCGTTTCTTTACAGAAGGTCTGTTTATGTGTGAAACTCAGCAATTCTAGTGATTTTATTCTTGATCAGCTAGTTGTTAGATTCTATGACAGAATATTAGCTTTCAGTTATTTAGTTACATCAGCAATACTTTATGGTAATTAATGGATGTAACAAAACTATGTACATTTCTCCACTGTAGTATCCAACCATTCCATTGGCTGTGTACCAGGTATCCGGTGAGTTTGCCATGATATACCATGGAGCTAAGGCAGGAGCTTTAGATCTGGAGAGAGCTGTAATGGAATCCATCACTGGAATGAGGAGAGCTGGTGCTGATATCATTATTACATACTATACACCTATGCTGCTGGACTGGTTGAAAAAGTAGAGAGGACTAAAATCACCCCATATAGCAAAGTGAAAATATATCAAATGTTCTCTGAATAAAACTGTGAAACTAACTTACATTGGATCACAGATCCTCCAGGGTCTATGATTGGATGTACTCTTCATTTGAAAAATGCAAAGATTTTTCATAGGTTATTAAACTTGACCAAACCACTTTCTATGTGAAGTGAGTTTGAAAGGCAATGAACTATTAAATATCATATCATAGAATAAACTAAAATATATAGACTTTATTATGATATGGATAATAATTTAGGTCGAAGTTGGCGAATGGTCATTTTTGAAAGAAGTGTCACAAGAGGGCACACTGATTGATGAAAATTAAAATTTCCTAAAATTTATGCCATCTGAAATTAAGTTAAAACTTTTGCACTGGTTGAGAACTTCATGACATTTCTCAAGAAACACTGGAGAATGGTGATTTTCATTTAAAGGAAGTTACAGTATCACAGACCTTATTTCAATGACAGTACTCAACTTTTGAGGCCGTCACGTCTGGTCCAAAAACTGCCTCTGAACAGCACTCCTAGTGGCCAAAGTATACTAATCTTTTGTCTTTCTAATAACCAGACTATAACATGGTCTAAAAGGGTATTTGGATTTTGAAGAACACTTCAAAAGTGTTATTTTTCTATAAATAGAATTATACTCAGTAATGTAATTCAATAAAATAAAGTTGAACTTTGCATATCAGTGCATATTGCATTATTTACTCACTAGAACAATAGCCTGAGAGGTCCAGTTGTTGGTCAACTTATGCACAGACAAGAAAGAATAGTCTGTGACTTATGCAACCACTTGCTAATGTTGTTGAGCATATTATGTAAGTGGAAACGATGTTATCTTTCAGGCTACATAAAATATAAAATCAAGCTTAAGATGTATAAAATGTGATTTAAGGGAGAATTTATGAATCAAAGAACATGATACGTCTCTGGATGTTTGTAAAAATGCATTTGAAATAATAAATATTATGTTTCTAATATATACGCTTTGAAACTAGACTGAAGGATCTGTTCTTTTCTGGTTATACAACTACTCATAAGGTGTAAATAAAAAATTGTGTGGTTCCGATTACATTCAGTTTTAAAATAGGTGGGATTACTGGGGTAGGTAGATTTTTTATTTTATTTTATTATATATATTTTTTCATGTGTGAGTGTCTAGTTCAGGTTTTCCATTGTTTTCAAAATGGTCTCTGTGTTATTTATTTCTTCCTATCAGATGTACAGCCATTATAGATTGAAAGAATAGTTTTATATTATCTTTTTAAGTTGATGTGAGTTTCTGCACCAACTATTTCTTGCGAGACCACATGATTTTCGTGATTTTATTATTTCTCTCGAATACATAAAAAAAAGTTTAGGGTTGGCATGAAAAACTAGGTGGGGTCGGGTAACTGGAACCAAACAACTTTTTTTATTCGGCCTAAGCTTAAAACGTGGGGTAGCAAGTTACATAGGAGGATCAATGACAGATCTTCAAGTCTACTTTGAGACAAGTGACAAGAGTGGGATATACTTGTTTACAAAGATGGGTTCTCTTCTCAACAAGTGGCTGCATCATTAATCAGTTTGATGAGGATATTGTTAATGCTTTGTACTTTCACAAGGTACAAGCTTGTTACTTGTCACTTTGGAATTAAGAAGGCAAACCAGTCGACTGATAAAGTGAGTTAAAATTTTATTGATTCTTGATAATCATATGTACTGCAAAGCAAACTTGTGTTGCATTTTCTGAAGGTTATAATTATTTTGAAAATTTTTACAATTTCGGTTTAATTTGAAAGCAAAAGTGACGATATGTACACAGAAAATTGACAATTATTCATATGACTGTAAAACATCTAGTACATTATGTACAAAATTTCTACAACAAAACCCTGACTGTTGTGTATCGTGAAGTCTCTATACCCAAAAGCATACGACACGACACCCCCTTACTTTTATAATTTTCCCACCAAAAATTATGACCAAATTTGTTGTATTTTTTGTCACTTTCATTTCCGATTACATTCATTTGTTCAAAAAATACATATTTTAATAATTATGTCATGATTCTAAAGATAGGCAAATACAACAGTTGTATTCGAAAGGAAATTTTCAAAATGTGCCTGGTGTTGTCTGAAAGACAAAAATACAAAACTGAGGGAGACACACCCTGTTTGCACAGCAGTTCAATGGACAGCTGAGAGAAATTACTTGCTGGCAAGTAAAATGAAAGTGTCTGTGAAAAATACATAACCATTTCTTTGTTTTGTCTTAATCTACCATTCTTATCTGAGACAATACCTATTTTGAAATACAAAAACTCTTTCTGTGGACACCAAACAATTAAGATTTTGACAGGAAAATTATGTACATTTTGTTGTAACACACAAAACACATAAAAACAGACTAGTATTAACAAAAATCCCACCATTTTGCTATATACAATGCATATCATATCACTGTACATCGTCATAGTCTTTAGAAATATATTTAAAAAATTTGAATTAAATAGTTCCTAGCTATGTACATGCCTTGTTACATATTGTACTTGCACTTATCGATCATAAAATCAACATTTTTACATAAAAATAATCAAATATCTACTGCCTCAATTCTCAAATCCAACTCTACGCTTCTAAGTTGACATCCAGAGAGCTTTTGCACTGCGAGTCTTTATCTAGAAATCCTTATCAAAAAGCAGATTTCTAATCAACTTACAACATATTGACCCAAAAAGATACTCCAGCAGAAGACAAAATTATGTTTTGCTTTCATTCACTATTTACAAAGTCGTGTGTCGTGAACATTATGTAAAAACCCAAAACTTTCTTTCGTAATGGTTGGATTTAGGAAATTGTTTTAATTTTAGATTTTCCCTAAAATAATAGGCCATTCTTAGTATCCCACTACGACATATCTTCACTCTACCCTGCCATACTAGAATTCAAAAATTTTACCAAAAAATATTAGAATTCAAAAATTTCACCAAAATTATCACTCAAGTTCAAAAATTGTACATAGCCAAAGAACATTTACCATATTGCATGCTGTATTTTTTGTTGGGGGAGGGGGAGGGGGGGGGGAACGAAAGGAAAAGTGGACAGAAAAACACAAACATTTATGAAAATGAAGCGTATGGAGGAAGTAGAAAATACAATTCTGTAAGTATGGCTTCAGAACATAATGAAATCATGTAGGTGTAATTCTGATACATGGAGAACAATGGAGAAAACAAGGAAATGGGAGAATGGAATTATACAAAGACAACATACAAAAATATTTACATGAAAGAAAGGCGTACTACATGAAATAAGGAGTGATTGGAAAAGAACTGAAAAGCAAGACATCTTTTACATTTACAAACAAATGCCTTTGTTAATATTAGTATTGTGCTCTATATGATCGGTGGTTTGATTTTTTACATTTTAATCTCTACATACTTCTCATCACCTGCATAAATTACTTTGATTCATTACTTTTACATGAACGATCAGCAAATAATTTATTCCAAATTTATTCCACATGTACTAGTTGTATCATTGTTTCTGCAACATTTAGGCAGAATGCCAAATTAATTTCTAGTCAGAAAAATTATTACAAAATCTATGTTCAAAATTTATGTAGGTATGACTTGGTGTTTTGAATCTTTAGGTATTGGTATAATTTGACACAGTGTACACTCTCATTGGTATCAAGCTTATGTTGAAATCACTAAGTATATTAAGTACAGTCACATTTGGAACCCTTAGGTATAAAGTACAATTTTGCATTTGGAACACCTAAGTAAGTACAGTTTTGGAACTGGTACAGGAAACTGCAAATCTACAAATATTTTGCTCATAAATCAAAAAGAAAAGTAATTTTTACATGGATTGGGCAGTTTACAATTTGGGTTAGATTTATCAGGAATTTCCCTGGTATTGCTTTCCATCATCTTCCACATTTTTTTTAAATGCATGCATCAATACAGTGTTTTCAAACACTAATACTGCACAGTAAGTGATGGATTGCACACAGCTATTACAAATCAATTTAGTTTTAACATCTTGAATATTGTTACTTGTTTCAATGAGTTTACAGAATAAACAGGATCTACAAATATAAGTTTCAGAACACACCCAGAAAATTCTCTTCAACTGGCCTCCTTTAGGAATGAAATATACAAATGTAACAGAATAGTTTATAAGCAAATGGGAATATTAAATACACTTTAGGTATGTACCTGGTAGATGAAATGACAAAAATAAAAATTATACTTTACATTATTTACAACTGAAATATGTTCATTTTAATAGACGACATTAAAAGGAACCAGGTCAAACTATCATTTATATCTTGACACACACTGACCTTCTAAGACATATGGTTGTAATTTAAATAGGAATGGGAAGGTCAAAGGTTATGTATTATTTTATTTCAGCTGCAGCCCCAAGAACAGGTGCAGCTTTAGACTAAACCTTGCACTTGAACTTTATATCAGCCTCTTCGTGGGCTTTTTTTTCATGTAAATGACCGCTAGCTTTTTAGTATAAAAAGTACATGTCTTGTCTGTGAAATTTATCACTTGAAAATTCTATTGTTCCATGCAAAGTAATAATGGTCATCCAGAAAACTGCATTGATGTTGAATGTCACATTTCCATAGTACAATTTGTAGATTTGCACAATTTTACAAATGTTCAGATCAAAGTAAACATTATCATTTGCACATCCACAGTTTTATTGAGTCTGACAGAAATTCTAAACTTATTCACTTGTCAGCCAATGTAATTTGAAACTTATCAAATCTTAAATGCATCTTGTGAAAAAGAGAGGATATTAATAGTCATTATGTGCACTTTTGATTTAGAACAATGTTTCCATATTTACACTAAAAATACTGCTGTTTTTCCCTGATTTCCCTGCTAGATAGTAAACCCTTTTGTAACCATTTAACTCAGTATACTTTTATTTAGAGACCCTTTATTACTCAATATATTTCACTGACCTCTTAACTCATGTATGTTTATTCATTGACCCTTTAACTCAGTATACTTTCCCCAAGTGACCCGTTAACTCAGTACATGATATACTTTTATTTATTTACCCTTTAACTCAGTATACTTTGAGTTACCCCTTAACTCATTACACTTTCTACACTGAGTAAAAATGACACTGATACTCCAAAAAAGACAGGAAATTGTACATCAAAATTCTTCAGATTCTTCAGCTGTCTGCAGTTACTGTGTGAGTATTGGTTTTGGATTTCAATTGGACAGATCTATTGAAAATGAAAAAAAGAAAGGATTCATAAGTTCTCTTAATACCTTAGGATCAGAATCATTATGCAAATGAAGCAGTTAGTATGCAGGTCTCGGGCTACCAAGGAAGTAATCTACAAATGTAGGACACATGTATTTGTTTCCTACACCTTCTTTCTCATTGTTTTGCCTGCAAGATAATGATTGTCATGAATCATGCGCAGGAAGAAGTGTTTCTTAAAGAATTGTGCAAATGTCTTTTCTCAAATGAGGACTATGTGGGTCAGGATTGTGTGATCAGTTAGGAAAATAAATAAGTTTATTCTTTGATGCATCTTTCAATGAGGATGTCACTATGCTTCATGAAACTAGTATACATGTATAATGATAAAATGACATCTGAGAAAAGACATTTATAACAGATGGATTCCACTTTCAGATAGATTTGAAAATACACATGCTATAATCTGATCTTATCATTTCTAATAAATTACAGAAAACAATGGAATGAAAATGAGAGTGAATGCTTGCAATGTGGTGATATTTTGGTGTCAGAACTCATCAATAAAGTCTCATGATGTGTACTAGTATAAGTGATACAATGTGATAACAGATTGTGATATGCATAACAAAACAACAACCCAATACCTGTGAAATAACAGTGCAAGGTGTAATGTCCTGGTAATGGTCATTATGACTACAGTTGGTTAAGATACAGATATTCCTAACAGAGTACCAAGCCATTATATTGCTAATCTAGCTGCTAGACTGTTGGGCACTTCTGCTGACTTTAAAAGTGGCCACAAGTAACATAACACTGAAGGGGATTGTCCAAGCTAAGTAATAGGGTTAGTAATCCTCGGCTTTTGTACAGCAACCTTCTAAACACAGATCTGAGCATTTTACTATAAGACTATAACATTTTGTAGCTATATCCAAATTCTAAAAACTGGATTTTCCCAGTACATTATTTGTACCTTCAGGCCATTCATGCACCGTCAGAGCTTAAACAAAACTTAACATGTTTTCTTGTACTTCTAATATCATATTCATGGATTGTCCTCTTTCTGTAGTCATGTGACTACTAACCCACCTCTATTTGGATACTAATCGTAATACTATGAAGTGAATACATTTACGTTTCAATGTATACATAGGAATATATGTATTCAGGGACACAAATCTCTGGGTGCCAAAAAGTAGTTAGAGAAAGCACTTTCTGCAGAAAAAAGCAGCACATCAAATTGTGCATCTGTTGATTAGAATCACAGGTTCCTGTGAATCCTAACATAAGTTGTGCAAACACATGCCATCGGTGGTGACAATACTGAACACAACTTGAGTGACACACGAATACAGACCTGGAAGTTTATGCAAATATACCCTCTTTGTACTTATGTGTGTAGGTGGTGAATTGATACTGTAACAGTTGTACATGTTACGTATGTACTCTCTATCGGGTGATATAACGGATCTTATGCTAAAAGAACAAAGCAATGATTTTCACAATAAATATCTGCAAAAGTGGAAACAATTATACTTTATGCTTTTTTTTCTAACTGTTCTTACATTGTTGAATTGGAGAAGTAAAGTGAGACTTTATTATGACTCTATATGAGTTTATAGTAACCCAAATTGAGTTGTATCTTGAAGTAGAAAACATCTTTATTTCTGACTTCATTTCAACCTTGAAGGCAAATGGGTAATTTTTCTGCATGTAGAACACACCCGCATGAACATAAATTGTCATTCTCCAGCAACTGTTTCATAGCATTGATAGCCTATACTGTATACTATCACTATATGTTACATTCAGTGCCCATTGGAGGCTAATACTAATAGGCATGTTATCAGTCATACAATGAAGAATTAGAACTACGACTTACGGTTTTGTTGATTTGATATGACTATATCTAAGGGATGGACCAGGTGGTTTACCATTGTCATGAGTTGTCTTCCCATGTCCACAAGTTTCACACATATCAACTTTGTCAGTTGAAATCCTTGACAATTCTTCAAGTTTTCTGACATATGCACCTACAAAGTTAAATTAAACATATGATAATTAAAGAATATCAAATACATAGAATGAATCAGAATGGATAATAACAGCCATTGACTGTCATCATTCATTTTAGCCCAGTCCAGACACTGTTTCTGGAACCACATATGTGATACCAATTCCTTTCTCTATTCCATTTCTGTTGCCATACAAACTTTGACTAGTTCTGCCAAGATCTTACTATGTGCTTGGATTTAGTCCTACCTAGATCTTGTACCTGTTGCCATACCAACTTTACACTTTGTTTGTCTAAATCTTGTCTCTGTTGCTATACAACTCTGTTGGCATATCAATAATCTATTTACTATTTCTGTTTAACATCTTTTCTTACACATGAATCTAAATCTAGTTCTTTAAAGATCCTGTATTCTTGCCAGGTGAGCTTCACTCTATGTCTGTTTGGATATATAAATTACCATGAGAACTCATTTCAGAATCTTGTCCTGTACTGATTATGTTTTTGTTGCAAAAATTCCAATCCTGTCTAGATGTCCATGTGAGTGCATATTTTGAGCTGTAAGATCCTGTTTTTATAATTACGTCCATTTGGATATACGACTGTTTCCAAATTTGTGTACATTCATACCGCAAATATTCTTTTATAACTAATATGAGTATATGATTGTTTACCTAAAGTAATCTAAGCTATATTCAAACATGAAGCCAATCTGGATTATATCCTTCATTTGTTGCCATGACAACCTGGTTTCATCCAAATAACTTTCATACTATATGTGGTATGAATTTCTATCCTGTCCAGATTCTGTTTATGTCACCATGTGAATTCACTTCATATGAATTATCCGACATGTCACTTCTGGATATAACCTGGCCAAACTATGGTCATTCATTGTTCTCAAATTCTGAAATCAGTCATTATGGTAGTCAGTTGGTTAGAAGTTATTTTCCCCACATCAGACGTAACAAATAAAAGGTGTTATGTGTATAAACAAAGTTTAGATATGGAAAGACTAGTATATTTGTTGAGAACATTTCTCTGCTGCACTGGCAGTTAATATACTTGTCCATCATCATACATTGATAGTCCTTAACATTAGACTATTAAAAATGACTTAGTTGCATTCCAACTACAACATATATCAACCAACTGATCTGAGACATGGACTTGAATAGTTACAAACAATTGGTTTGATGGAAGACAAGTGCAGTCACCTTGACAACAAGATTACCTTCTATCATAACATGAGTGTGGAACATGATTAAACTTACAAAACATTGGCATATTTTATTTTTATTTGTAACAGCAAAATTATCAACATATAGCCACTATAAAATCTATTGCAACTACGCTACAATGATTGATATTTTTAAGACGTATAAAAACAATTTAGAAAAACTGAAATACTTTTTACTATATGAGAATGGTAATTAGAATGATATTGTACAATAATTGCCACATTAAAAAATGGTAATTTATTACCCTTTTATTTTAATATTGGCATGAAAACCATGAAACTTAACACTATAGTTTTAATACATGATCAAAAGTTACTTCTGTATACACATAGTATATAAATGCATTTTACTATTTGTCATGTAATTTCTTTTATCTTGTATGTCATGGGAATATGAGAATTCAAACTAAAATCCTCTTCCTCAGAATTTGGAATCATTTATGACATACACATTTATACATTTAGTGTTGATCTATTTTGTGCAAATGTGCAAGTGTACCCACTACTATCATGTAATCTATACATTTAAGTGTTGTCATGGAGACTACCACCTGTTACCATGGAGACAACCTGTAAACAAGCCATACTTTCAACACTGATTTCCCCTTACATGTTAATGATGCTGTAATTAAAGTAGGAAAGTGTTAGACAATGTAAACTGACAGCTGTTAGCTCTACAGATGGGAAAAAAAGCAACGATGTTACATATTAGCCCAGAAACAAAATTGCATGTGAATAAAAACAAAAATAAAATGAAGAGGACGCAAGACAAACCACCATTTAGTACAGAAATTTACATTTGTTACTTGAAAGCTTACGTTTAACAGTAGTAAGTTTGGGTTTTCTTTTAGCCTCCATTCTTGAACCTGGAGAGAATTGCATCACACAGGGTATAACTCAACAACATCATCATGCCAAATTATATCATGCATTACAAACATTGACAAGCAGAAATGATATCATGCAAAAATAAATATAATCAAACAAAACATCACATCAAAGTTAAGTAAGTCATCTGTAACAT
>NC_135558.1:427500-522500 GCF_964340395.1 Glandiceps talaboti | reverse complement strand
ATGCCCGACCTTGAATTTGAACATCTTTAAAATCAGCCTGTGAATGTGAACTCTGTCTGCCAGAGTCTTTTCGTTCATGTTTTGAAGTCGGTCTGTACATTTCCCTCCTGTCTCCACTTCTAAGTCTTTCATTTTCATGATGTGGAAATTTTTTGGACATGGTGATCATTTTTGTGTAATCCTTAGATTTCTCTGGCTGTCCATCTTTAACACTAGCGACAGGTAAAACTTTCTTTTTATCACCTCGTCTTTCCTTTGATTTCTTTTTCTCTTCCTCCAGTTTTGTCTTCCCTGTAACTTTTTGAGAAATTTCCTCTTCTTCTTTTGCTAAATAAGTATTCAGTTCAACTGGTTCCTGATAGTCCTCATCTTTTGATGAACTTGTTGCCCTGGAAACATACTCATCTGGTACTCTCCCTACTGAAAGATGACTTTCCAGAGCCACATCTCTCTGATCTGTTTCATTGAAGTCTCTATTGTTTTCTAAATGTTTTAAATGATGCTCATCATTAAATCGCACATTATTCTGGTAACCGTTTTCATACAAATTTGTTGCAGGAACCCGTTCTGATTTTGGATCCTGTGGTGTATAGTTTTCTGACTTTCTGACTGGATGTGGTCGTGCATATTTTTCATAAAATGGTTTAGACTGCAACGTGTCTTCATATGTAGGGTAGGCTGGCCAGGTATCGGGTTCCTCAGTGTTAACTGGTAATGAACCCTTCCTCTGTGTCACTGAGACTTTCACAGGTTGAGACTGTAACTCAAAAAAGGAGATAATGTCCTTTTAAAAAAACTGCAATACTGTAAACTGGAGTAATTTGTCATTAAAACAAAGCACTGAAAATTGTTTGATTACATTTATGTGTACAATTAGAACTACAGGCATTATTGGAAATTAAATCACTGTATGACGCTGTTATATGATGTTCCATGACAGAGGTTGTCACTACATGTTATCAAGTATTACATTATGTTCCATGACAGAGGTTGTCACTACATGTTATCAAGTATTACATTATATTCCATGACAGAGGTTGTCACTACATGTTATCAAGTATTCTAGTCAGATGTTAAAATTTTGCACAACAACTAGCAAAATTTTCAGCACCACGTTATTTCCAATACTGAAGCTAAATCACACAATGAAAACACAATATGTCTCTCATTATTTTAGTGCAATAATATTGGTACAAATAAATGAATTTCACTTTAGTTGATTTTTAACTTCAAGCAACATTAGTTAGTCTAACAGTCGAAGGTTTACACTAAATTTCAAAGTAACAGTTACTTTAAAATAAAGGTAATAAGATACTTGTGTATTACCATGGCAACAAACCAATATATGACACAATGTCTTACCTCTTCACTGGTATCTGCTGACTTTGCTCTTGATGAGGGTCTGCTGTAATCTGTAGAGATATAATAAAAAAAGGTATGTTTTGAAATTAGTAAATAATTTATGAGGATCTGATGTAATCTGTAGAGGTATAGTAAAAAGGTATGTTTTGAAATTAGTAAATAATTTATGAGGGCCTGATGTAATCTGTAGAGGTATAGTAAAAATGTATGTTTTGAAATTAGTAAATAATTTATGAGGGCCTGATGTAATTTGTAGAGGTATAATTAAAATGTATGTTTTGAAATTAGTAAATAATTTATGAGGGTCTGATGTAATCTGTAGAGGTATAGTAAAAATGTATGTTTTGAAATTAGTAAATAATTTATGAGGGCCTGATGTAATTTGTAGAGGTATAATTAAAATGTATGTTTTGAAATTAGTAAATAATTTCTGAGGGTCTGATGTAATCTGTAGAGGTATAGTAAAAATGTATGTTTTGAAATTAGTAAATAATTTATGAGGGTCTGATGTAATCTGTAGAGGTATAGTAAAAATGTATGTTTTGAAATTAGTAAATAATTTATGAGGGCCTGATGTAATTTGTAGAGGTATAATTAAAATGTATGTTTTGAAATTAGTAAATAATTTATGAGGATCTGATGTAATTTGTAGAGGTATAATTAAAATGTATGTTTTGAAATTGGTAAATAATTTATGAGGGTCTGCTGTAATCTGTAGAGGTATAATTAAAATGTATGTTTTGAAATTAGTAAATAATTTATGAGGGCCTGATGTAATTTGTAGAGGTATAATTAAAATGTATGTTTTGAAATTAGTAAATAATTTATGAGGGTCTGCTGTAATCTGTAGAGATATAATAAAAAAAGGTATGTTTTGAAATTAGTAAATAATTTATGAGGATCTGATGTAATTTGTAGAGGTATAATTAAAATGTATGTTTTGAAATTAGTAAATAATTTATGAGGGTCTGATGTAATTTGTAGAGGTATAATTAAAATGTATGTTTTGAAATTAGTAAATAATTTATGAGGGTCTGCTGTAATCTGTAGAGATATAATAAAAAAAGGTATGTTTTGAAATTAGTAAATAATTTATGAGGATCTGATGTAATTTGTAGAGGTATAATTAAAATGTATGTTTTGAAATTAGTAAATAATTTATGAGGGTCTGATGTAATCTGTAGAGGTATAATTAAAATGTATGTTTTGAAATTAGTAAATAATTTATGAGGGCCTGATGTAATCTGTAGAGGTATAATTAAAATGTATGTTTTGAAATTAGTAAATAATTTATGAGGGTCTGATGTAATCTGTAGAGGTATAATTAAAATGTATGTTTTGAAATTAGTAAATAATTTATGAGGATCTGATGTAATTTGTAGAGGTATAATTAAAATGTATGTTTTGAAATTAGTAAATAATTTATGAGGGTCTGCTGTAATCTGTAGAGGTATAATTAAAATGTATGTTTTGAAATTGGCAAATA
Organism: Glandiceps talaboti; assembly: GCF_964340395.1. Taxonomy (NCBI): domain Eukaryota; kingdom Metazoa; phylum Hemichordata; class Enteropneusta; family Spengelidae; genus Glandiceps; species Glandiceps talaboti. The sequence goes on along the minus strand of NC_135558.1, from coordinate 519,652 downwards.
ATTTACATGAGTACAGCTTGAAATTAACAAATAATTTTAAAAAAATTAATAAGTAGATAAAATCAAATGGTGAAATTGTTCACACACAGCCAGCTACTGGCTGATTTGAACCCAACAGCTGTGGTGAGAGGCAAATGAATTATAAGTTTATTCAGTTAGATCACATTGTATAATTTCCACAAACACAAAGTAGTATCCTGGCAATAAGACAAATATCTACATAAACTTACCTGACTGTGGTCTTTGCATACTGACATGATCAGACAGGTTGTAATAACTAACAGGCACTGAGGTCTGATTTTGATTTTGACGATTCTGTTTCAAATATAAATGAAATTTACAAGTTAACAAGTGCTGAAATATTCTGTATTTCATGCAAAGTGACTTATTTTTCATGCTATTGTTTTACCCCAGTGCATGTGGTGGTTAGACTTTAACTTTTTACAAAAAGAAGTTGAGTCAAGTCACTTAACTAGGTCTGTAAGCATCAGCAACCTCCAATACTATACACATCAAAGAATGTCATGCCTTCAGAAAACTTGGAAAAATTACCATACATGCAATAATTTTCAATATCTCAAAATATGGAATATGGCATACTTGTAAATATTGACTTCATGATTTTTGTCGTAGATTTTGACTTTCAGTACAAAATCTACAACCTGCATCCATGAAAATAATCATATAAGATCATCCTTTACTCAACAGAAAAAATGGTATGATAACATCTTTACAGCAGAAGTAGTCACAGTTTTCAGCACAAAAATGAACTATGATGAAAATTGTTTTTTAGTCTACACGCCAATGTCGGACAAGAATTCAAAAAGTTGGCTGGCAGAGCTTTTGAAAAAGCTGGTCCTGAACAAAAGAAAGGTCTCATTTAATCCTAATGCCTCCATTCATAAGACAATTACTGTAATAGTCCAACACCATGGAATTGAAATATTGGGGTTTTATTATATGGCAGAATTATGCCTGACTAACCATAGCCATATGGTATATGAATGGGCTCAGAGCTGGTTGTTATTCTATCTATAAAACACTTCTTTGTTTATTGCACTGTGATCCACAAAACAAATATTCAGGCCAACAAACTAGTCTTGGTTACCCAGACTCTTGCTGCTGGGGGTTCTGCCTCTGAGACCCCCAAAAGCGAGACTGGGAAAACCGAATCCAAACTTGCCCACGCAGGACCTAGCTCCTAGAGCAGTGCATGCTGGGAATACTTCACATCCAACATTGCAGACAATTTAGGTACCTTCACAACAGGTTATCACTTCTCAAGCAAATGATACATCTTAATTACAACAAACAGGTCTTGTAAGCCCATTTTTTTATGACTTGGAAGAAATATATTGTGTGACTTCCGGCGTGGGGTAGTTGAAACATCGTTTCTCTACACTCTCGTCACAGTGGTCTCATAGAAGAGCCCCAGCAGTGAGAGTCTGGGTAACTGAGACTAGTTCAAAACTACAAAACATGCAAACTGTGAAATAAACAACATGTAGTGTACTACAAACTTGTCACCATGACAACAACTTGCATTTCAACAAAAGATGCAGTGGAGACAATTATTCACAATAATCACTATTAGCATTTACTGCTGTTTTAACCATGATGCATTGTAGCTAAATCAGTCAATCAGTTCAAGTGTTTTTAATAACTAGCATTCAAGTTGAACTTTGACACCAGTTTCCAGCAATGCATCATGGTCACACCCTACACCAACGTTCAACACTACTGCACACCCATATATATTACACCAAAAATTAATTTTTACTTTTAAAGAGTCAAAAAACACATGCAAAATAACATTTAGAGTGAAGTGCCTACTGCCACACGTACTACTACTTCTTACATCACTTTGCATGTACTACAACAACACAGAGCAGAGATGTGGTTGTAAAGTGCCAGAGTGACCACACCCACTTACCCAGAATACTTTGTAAGAATTACTGGCCTGAGTATTTATCCTCTGAAGATCAGCCGTGGAGAGAAAATACAACTTTTTTGATGTTGTCACATGTTTATGTCTGTTCATGTTGTCATGGTTACATGTTTGTTCATGTTGTCATGTTTATACGTCTGTTCATGTTGTCAAAATCCTCATCACTGACAAATTATTTTTTATGCGGTCACACTTATGTTGTCACATTTTTTTATGTTGTTATGTGCATGTCATGTTGTCATGCTTACAAGTTTTTTAAAGTTGTCAGTTGTCATGTTTATGCCTGCCTGCCTCTGTCTGTCTGTCTGTCTGTCTGTCTGTCTGTCTGTCTGTCTGTCTGTCTGTCTGAGTGTCTGCCTGCCTTTTTCTGTCTGTCTGTCTGAGTGTCTGCCTGCCTACCTATGATTATTTCACGATGTCAAGTTTAGTACTGTTATGTCATTTCAGAACTATTTCATGTTGGTATATAACACAACTTTTAATTTTACAAAACTGTCACCTGTCCTGTCTTTCACACTGTTTTCATGTCGTCGCATTATTTTACCATTTGTTCATACTATCATTTTGCTTTCAAACTCTTTCATGTTGGTATGCGATAAAAGTCTTTTTAAGAACCTTATAATTCCACCAGTGTTGTGCCAATGGGATGGACAGATAATGTAATTTTCATATTTTTTTTTAGTTTTAACTGGTAACTTTTGTTTGTTGTTTTTCTTGCTGAAACATGATGGCTCATGGAGTGACAGAGAATAAATTGCAACTCATAAATAAGGTGATTGTTTCAAGAACATTGCTATGATTCGGCTATGTTCTTGTGTTGTAATTCAAACTTTGTCTACCAATAAACCATTTTGTTTCAGTAAGTAGAATAATATACATAAGTTCACCACTCAAAACTGAAAAATATGAATATAAAAATACTTTCAATTCTTCCATATTATTACTTTGTATTCCACTAATGGTATGAGCATACAGCGTAATGTAATAATCATATTGTGTCTCTAAAAGTATGGGCTAAACTGATGTCCATTTTGAAAACAGACACGGTATAAAAGCCTATTGTAAGTAATGTTCACATTCTCAAAAACAACAATGTGACCTATAACACACCCTTCCTGTGGTTTTACAAATGTTGCGAGACTTACCCTTTTTTTTTTTTAAATTCAATAACTCCAATAGCTATCAAACAATCTCTTGTTTAAAATCTAAAGCAAAAAAGATTTCAAAATTTAGAATTATTTTATGACATTAACATTTTTAATAACTTTACCTTATTGGCTGATGGTGGTTTACTTTTAGCTCTAGATGACAGCTCCCTTTCTCTTGTATCTCTATCTTTTGATAATTGTGGCGAGTTGGTAACCTCTCCCGGAACTGGAGTGTGTTTAGATTTCTTTTTAGCTGAAAATAACATTAGAGACAATCAGGTTTCCATAATGTTAGTTACCTACCTACTGGGGTTGGACAGAAGTTATGTTTTCAACCATGTCTGTCTGTCTGTCTGTCTGTCTGTCTGTCTGTCTGTCTGTCTGTCTATATGTCTGTCTGTCTGTCTCTGTCTGTCTGTCTGTCTGTCTGTCTATCTGTCTATCTGTCTGTCTGTCTGTCTGTCTCTTAAAAAAACCTTTATGAATGGACTTAGTTAAAACTTTGTGTAAAGACTGTCTATGAGACAAGGACCAATTGATTAGATTTTGGTAGAGCTCCATGTCACATCTGAATAAAGATTTTCTGGAATTCATTACCCATATTCTATTTAGGCAGGTTGAGCATCTTGCCTCTCACCTCACTACTCTTGGTAACAGTAGTGCATACATATAATATACTTACATAGTCTGAGCTTATCTGAGTCTTGTCTGGTTGGTGCACGTGCAAACAGAGGTGCAGTAGAACGGACATCATCATCTGGTGAAACAAAAGAAAGAAAGAATCCAGATCTAGCCGTCTTATAAACACTATCACACATTCTAATACTTTACAATGAATGATTTGTAACTCGAGATAATAATTAATACAGTTATTTCTCTCATACATTTGACTATTAGCGTCTAAAATATCATTTGCTTACTTGTTTCTAAACTTGTTTGTTTGTTTGGTTCCCAATTTGTCAGCTTGTTTGTTTAAAAGGTGTCTCTTTTCACCACACCCTACATTGATGATAATCAGTAATGAAACTACTCTGTAGAACTTCTTGTTTGATAAGGCTTCATATTTAAAATATTAACAGGTTATTTTTTTACCACTTTAAGTTGGGATAATAAACTTTTGGCCAATGTGTGTTTCACCAAGTTTTGACTTAACATCATCAGTATGTCACTGGTTCATCAATAACACTCAGTGAATCTAGAAATTTAGAATCTTAATAGAAAACTTACATTCATCCTTTAATGTTTTCTTCTTGGCTGGATCACTTTCACATCGACCTTCACTGGTTACTGCTATCACCTGAAAATAGATACAAAACTTCTATTATATGTTTGATTTATCAATAATAATACTTTATGGCCCAGATATTGTTTTTAGTGGGCCAAGGTTGAACAGTAGAAATTTGGCCTGACCAATGGAGAGCCTGCACCCTGCAGTTTAATTGTCATGTAATAATGAAAATTGTCAAGGAATTTTTCCAAAATAAGATACTGTAAGCCTGTGTCACATATCATCAACCACCTGTTGCAAGATCATTAGACGACTTGAAGATGAAAGCAGGATCGGATGAGAAGCTGCAATATCAAGTCCAGGAATACAGATTGTAATTACTCCTGAACATTATTATTCATACTTGGATGATTGAGAACATTCATAAATATAATAACTAATACTAAAAACTATCCGCATTTATTGTCAAAATTGTCAACTTACTGTAAATATATATTCTGTTTCTGGTTTGAGTCTCCTGGCAATAAAACCGGTATCAGTTCCTGAGTAGATAACCTTTCCATTCTGTGTGACTTCAAACCTATGGAGTCTTCCTAGCGGTACTTCAGGATGTTCCCATGATACACAGATCTCACTACGTCCTCGTACTGTCAAACTTGGTTTACCTGGAGCATGTTGACCTGCATAAAAATGGTATTATACTAATATTTCAAAAAGTTTCCCTTTCTCTCATTTGTTGATTGATTCTCAGTGTGTCGTGATATCAATATTTATGTTATGGTGAGAATGCCATTATTTTTCACATTCTTTGTTTTATACAGCAAATTCTAAAATCTAATGCCATCATTAACATTAACATCTAGATAGATTAATTAAAGAGATGAATGATGAAACCTGTTGACAACAATTCTACATCAGAATGAGTGCTCTTGGACTCTGGGTTTATGAGTGAAAATTTCCACTCACAAAGTCAAAATATTTCTTGGGAGCAAACCCAAAATTACCTGACATCTTGTTAGCATCATCAGTCCATTTTAGTACATCCCTGACATTGCTGACGAGATGACGGTGAAAATGTTGGATTAACTTTCAAGAAATTGTTTGACATTGTGAGTCGAAATTTTGAAAAACAACCATACAATCCTGTAAATACTAATAGTATAGTTTGATAGTTTAGACTACTGAAGTTATCAATCACACATTAAAATCTGGACAGTTCTTATCCATCATACTGGTAATTCACACAAGTTTTAAACTGGGCTAAGGAACATGTTAAATATTTATTACCAGTAAGTGAGACAATAATTGGGAAAAAATAAAGAGAAAACACTGGCATTCTCATCCATAGTTAATGAATAAATGTAAAGTTGGTGGCTGTATTCACATTTCATGTCATTTTCAACTGTTATTTCTACTTCTATTGTAAGGTATTAAACTGAAAATGTATAACATGAACCTAATAATTTAAAAGTAATATGTACTGAAAATACTCCAGACCTGTGGTTGTAACAATTTTGATCATTTCATTTGTATCAATTTTCAAATGACATATGCTAATTAGTTTATTAGTATGCAAACTGATAATTATTATGCAAGACATTTTACCAACACCCATGGAAATAGGAAGATTATTCCATATTCGATGACAATGAAAGACTTGTCTCCTTGTTGTCATCATAAAATATACACTCTAGAAATGCATAAATTTTGACAGGAAAATACTGGGACATTGTTCTTAATTTTTAAAAAATCACAGATACACTGTATACAGAATGCTAATATACCTTACTTAGGATGCCTAATAATTCTAGATTTTATGGAAATCAATTAATGACAACCAAGTTGACACACACACACACACACACACACACACACACACACACACACATACACACACATACATATTATGCATAAACAGTGCAGATCAACATGCACAAGCAGACAGACAGATTTAGACATGGGCAGAAAGAAAGACAGACAGACAGACAGACAGACAGACAGACAGACAGACAGACAGACAGACAGACACACACACACACACACATGCACACACATTATGCATAAACAGTGCAGATCAACATGCACAAGCAGACAGACTTTACAGACTAACAGATTTAGACATGGGCAGGAAGACAGACAGACAGACAGACAGACAGACAGACAGACACACACACACACACAAAATTTGTTGTAACAGTAGCCCCCTTTTATATGGGCTATAAAGTAGTACGCATGAACCCAAACTAGTATTTCAAAATGTGTAAGCAATTTCAGTCACACATGAATTCAAACTAAAAAGTGTTCATGCATATCTAACTTCAACAGACTGAAAGTAAGAATTTTTTTACATGAAGTAAAATACTTTTTTACCCCAAGGCAACGAATGTCATCAACATCAGAAATTGAACATACAAATTTAGATGTTGATAATATTCTTCCAAAATGAAATTTACTAATGTATAAGGTATCGATATTTCACCAAAATGAAATTTACTAATGTATAAGGTATCGATATTTCACTACACTAAACTAGATATTCTCATGAGATGTTGCCATTTGTCATCTCAGACCATTTAATGACTTGTACAAGTCAGCTTGATCCAGTAGATCACTTGAATTCTGTGAACTGTTCAAAGGAAAGTACAAAGTACAAAGTACATCGCTCATCATATATTTTGGGGGGAAATAACCCCTGACAAAATCATCAAAACCACATGCAAATGTTGGACATTCCAGGCAAGTTTATTAAACACACGCATACACTTAATATACTGTGAACCTATTTATTTCAACACTAGACTATTATAGCTAAATATGTGCACAACATTTTTCATGTGAAAATAACTAAATGTAGTCTGTACAAACATTATGCAAATAATATAGATGCTGGGGCATATTTTTGGGAAAAATTTGATGGTATTCATTTGTACAATGGTAACATATTTCTATACTATTCAGCTGTCTTGAAAGAAGTGACTAACAGTTGCAGTGAATATGTGTGGCTGGTCAGATGAATTATTTACAGTAGTGTGTACATTTGCCCTTCTATGAAACTAAAGTATGCCTGACACATCCGAAATGACATTCCACAAAAATGTTTCATGCGGCAAAATAAACACGTTCACAATATTATAATGTACAGGCATACATGGATATCATATTATATGCCAACTTATAGCTTTTGCATACTAATCAGCTAATTTGCATATTTCCTCAAATTCATCTTTACATCTGTCAAAACTAACAGCTATGTATGTATTACTGAATCTACCATACATTATCTGAAGGTTTAATTCATGATATGACAAAATGGAACTGTAATTATATGAACGTTTTGATGGGCATGCTATGAAGGGCTTAACGAGATGGGGTGGTTTGATAAATGATGGGAGGGGGGGTTTATTTCATGAAGACAAAAAAATGCACATGCAGTGAAGTTGTGCCAGGGTGGAGTGCTTGATTGCTGTGTGCTCATGCTAATTACTGGTGCATGCAGTGTAATTGTTATGGCAAGCTACATTCACTAGCTGAAAAAATCTTACTTTTCGGTTTGATGTCGGGCAAGTGTACTGGCTTTATAAGAGAAGCTGCACAGAGAAGTAGAGTGACCAGTTGTTATTAGACTACATCTATAAAACAATGCTTTTATCTCAAGTGTCGTCTGCCACAAGTGTCAAATTTGAAAATATTATCCACAAAGAAAAAGTGGGGTTTTTTTTATATCCTTGTAATGAATGTCATGTTCTTGGTTGTTTTCATCCAAAATTATTTTTGAAGGGTATGAGAAGTTGTTGAAATGTTGAAATTTTTGTTGAAATGACGGTGGGAAAAGAAGTAATGGAGAATTTGACAAACACGAGAAAACTATGACAATATTGAAACTAGAAACAATGGCAACTGGTATTGTTCCATGTTGATAGACAATGTAGAAAATATGGATATTTTTGTTATGCACAAATTTTGACAAGAAAATGTGACTTTGCAACGAAGACAAGTGTATGAGGGACAAAAAGTGGTGACTATCAAAAGAATAACTATTAGCTCAAGAAGATGTTAAAAAGTGTGAAGAAAAACTATGTATTTTCATTTGGAAGTTTGGATGTAAAATGATGGTGATGAAAGATTTTGAAACCAAGGTGGCAGACACAAGCAAAATCAGCACAAATAAATGTGATGATATACATGTAGAAGAAATTACAAAGAAAAGTGTGAAAAAAGTGAACAGAGTGAAAAGAAATGTGACATTTTCAGTTTGTGTTTTCAAAATAAGGATTTAACAAAACATATTAAGCATTGATAAACTATGACCATGTTTTCTGGAGTAGACACAAATACAGAAATACAGAAATGTGACCATTTCAGTTCCTGAAGTTGAAATACATTCTTTCAATTATCAACAAAACAGGTAAAAATCACAACATGATATTTTTAGTTTCAGGTGTATGCACAAATAATGAAGTAAGAGGCCACAGAAAATATTGCTCAAGAGACGACTTGACAAGGCATTAAACTGCTCATTTCAACAAATTAAATTTCATTTATCCTGGCAATTTGTTTGAAGTATTTTGTATTTTGTTAACAATAAATGGACTATTCCTTTGTAAACTTGGATCACAAGAACCATACTGTCATATGTCCAAATCAGACAAATAGAACTATTCAACCTTACCCAACTCTGTTGTTCTGACCTGTAGAGTTGACTTTTGACCTTTACCCTTTGAATTCACAGCACAAACCTACAAGAAGGATGCAAATGTAAAAGCAAAATGTTTATACTTCAACTTGAGATAATACTGTTGATAGGTATAAGCATATGAATTTTTTTTCATAAACAAACTCTAGGTATAAAATACTTTTGGGCAAATCTTCTATTTGTCAATTCGTTTTGCAACTTCTATTTGTCAATTCTATTTCAAAGAAAACTATTAACATGCTGAAGCTTTCTGCAGTATGATGCTGTCAGAGTTCAATATTGAAATTTTGATATGAACTGCAACCTGGTATGACAGTAACATAAGTAAAACATAATTTTGTCACAGCTTTTCTACTTACATGAATGTCGTATGTGTTTCCTGGTGCAAGTCCCATTATAATAGAATTTAGTTCACTTGTACTGTCAGTTTGGCTCTTTCCTGAAAATTATAGAAAGAAATAGTGATGACTTAATTTAAAGATAGCTGATGTAAACAATGTCTGTGTCTCATCATACTACTACTACTACTAGGTTGCAGCACTACTGAACCTTGGTAAGTTTGTGCTACAATGTTTTTTATAGGGTGGTAAGTAGGTAAAATCTACACAAGTTCCCTGGTCATTTAACACAAGGGTTCCCTACCAGTGTTTTTGTCCTAAATGAGGATAGTAAGTAGGTAAAATCTACCTGAGTTAACCAGTCATTTTACCAGGGTTCCCTACCAGTGTTTCCTACCAGCTTACCAAGATTTAGGGTTAAGGTGGTAAGTCAGTAGAATCTACCTAACTTCCTCTGGTATTTTATTGAGGTTCCCTACCAGTGTGTTTTTTAGGGGTGGTATCTGAGTTCCTCATTTTATTCACTGGGGCTCCCTCAACTAAATTCCGGTAATTCTGGTGCAAGGTATAGAATTCTCTGTAAATTTCACTGAATTACCCCCTTCTATCACTTACCACTTTAAATTTCACCCTCTATCAGTTACCACTGTAATACCACTGAACTACCCCCTCTATCATCACTTACCATTATAAACACAGTAACCCTTTAGAACTCCATTAGGATATTCAGGAGGTGTCCAACAGATTTTGATTTGTGTTGTCGTGACACCAATCACTTTTATTTCTCCCGGCACTTCAGGTACCCATTCTTCAGTGGTTGCCATGGCAACCTCACTGAGAGGACTGCTGTCGCCATCTGTGCATGTTTGTAATTTAAATGAGTATTTTGTATACGGCCTGAGATCAGCTACCTCACAACTTGTCTCCTGGCCATGATACACACATCGGCTTACTCCTGAAACTGAAATATGACAAATGATTCAATATACAGTATATATATATAGGAAATATTATCTCATTCAAATCAGATCAAAACAGGAGGCTCCATATATCATAACATTTCAACTATGATTATCCATTATGTTTTCTTTACTGCATTTATAAATGCTTTCCTTCTTGTAAACTGAGTGTTCTCCTTGCTCAGATTCTAATCTGATTGATAGTAGGATTTCTATACTGATATACAATATCACTAAGAGTACAATTAGGTTGAATCTGTCATATACGCAAAATTAAACATGATTTTATAAATATGCTTCCCACACTGTATATTACTACATATGTACCAGAGATTACTACATATGTACCAGAGATTACTACATATGTACCAGAGATTACTACATATGTACCAGAGATTACTACATATGTACCAGAGATTACTACATATGTACCACAGATTACTACATATGTACCAGTGATTACTACATATGTACCAGAGATTACTACATATGTACCAGAGATTACTACATATGTACCACAGATTACTACATATGTACCAGAGATTACTACATATGTACCAGAGATTACTACATATGTACCACAGATTACTACATATGTACCAGAGATTACTACATATGTACCAGAGATCACTACATATGTACCACAGATTACTACATATGTACCAGAGATTACTACATATGTACCAGAGATTACTACATATGTACCAGAGATTACTACATATGTACCACAGATTACTACATATGTACCAGAGATTACTACATATGTACCAGAGATTACTACATATGTACCACAGATTACTACATATGTACCAGAGATTACTACATATGTACCACAGATTACTACATATGTACCAGAGATTACTACATATGTACCACAGATTACTACATATGTACCACAGATTACTACATATGTACCAGAGATTACTACATATGTACCAGAGATTACTACATATGTACCACAGATTACTACATATGTACCAGAGATTACTACATATGTACCAGAGATTACTACATATGTACCACAGATTACTACATATGTACCAGAGATTACTACATATGTACCAGAGATTACTACATATGTACCACAGATTACTACATATGTACCAGTGATTACTACATATGTACCACAGATTACTACATATGTACCACAGATTACTACATATGTACCACAGATTACTACATATGTACCACAGATTACTACATATGTACCACAGATTACTATCAACGGTGCAATTTAATCAATTAAATTTCAAGAATTTACAAGAATTCACATTTCCACTGTCTATGAGTGTTCCCTTACCTTCATAAAGTTTATATGAAATATTGAGTCCACTTTTCAATGTGACTTCTGCCCATTCAGCAGCTATACAGAAAGCATCAATAACCTTGACTTTGGGTGTGTGTGGCTTCTCTAATTTCTTCAAAATTTCTAAAGTCAAAGCGATTTCTTCTTTCAAGTCATCGTGAATACCTGGTTTTGTCTCTACTTCCTATAAATAGAAATTCAGAAATCAAAACAGTGAAGATATTATGAATATAATAGATAGGGTAAAAGTTTATAAAAAAACTTACTACTACATTTCAACATTCTTCCTTCAAAAAATTCACAAGACGACTTGGAGAAAAGGAAGAGAGAAGCTTTGGTCTGATGGTTGTTGTGGTGTCATTTCAGAATACAATGAAGTCACCAAAAGATGTCCAATTTATCAATTGGGAACTCAGAAATTACAAGCGGGCTTAGTGCTCTCAAGAAAAACTTATCTCTTTTATTTATTATTTACTAAACTTTATTTAAAGGTGGTAGCTTAGTTGGCCGGGGCTAATCTTCCTGTTAGTGACTGTTATATGTATCATGTTAACTGAATGGTCATAGGGACTATGATACACTCATACATACCTCCAAAATCTACACATTGCTGATTCAATCCCCAATGTAGTCTAGCTGTTAGACCCCTCAGGCTATTCTGCTCACTGTGAAGGTGACCAAAAGTTGCTATTGAGGGCGATAGCTTGGGTGTACCACCCTCATATCTATTAGCAGAAAGCCTGAGGTCTAGCAGTTAGACTATCCCTAATGCTACCATATCTATTAGCAGAAAGCCTGAGGTCTAGCAGCTAGACTATCCCTACTGCTACCATTTCTATTTGTTTGATTTGATTTGTTTGTGATCTCTACTCCACACAATTGACATACCTTGAGTGCTTGGTTGATTTGTTTGTGATCTCTACTCCACACAATTGACATACCTTGAGTGCTTAGTTGATTTGTTTGTGATCTCTACTCCCTACAATTGACATACCTTGAGTTCTTGGTTGATTTGTTTGTTTGTGATCTCTACTCCACACAATTGACATACCTTGAGTGCTTGGTTGATTTGTTTGTGATCTCTACTCCACACAATTGACATACCTTGAGTGCTTGGTTGATTTGTTTGTTTGTGATCTCTACTCCCTACAATTGACATACCTTGAGTGCTTGGTTGATTTGTTTGTTTGTGATCTCTACTCCACACAATTGACATACCTTGAGTGCTTGGTTGATTTGTCTGTGATCTCTACTCCACACAATTGACATACCTTGAGTGCTTGGTTGATTTGTTTGCGATCTCTACTCCACACAATTGACATACCTTGAGTGCTTGGTTGATTTGTTTGTGATCTCTACTCCACACAATTGACATACCTTGAGTGCTTGGTTGATTTGTTTGTGATCTCTACTCCACACAATTGACATACCTTGAGTGCTTGGTTGATTTGTTTGTGATCTCTACTCCACACAATTGACATACCTTGAGTGCTTGGTTGATTTGTTTGTGATCTCTACTCCACACAATTGACATACCTTGAGTGCTTGGTTGATTTGTTTGTGATCTCTACTCCACACAATTGACATACCTTGAGTGCTTGGTTGATTTGTTTGTGATCTCTACTCCACACAATTGACATACCTTGAGTGCTTGGTTGATTTGTTTGTTTGTGATCTCTACTCCACACAATTGACATACCTTGAGTGCTTGGTTGATTTGTTTGTTTGTGATCTCTACTCCACACAATTGACATACCTTGAGTGCTTGGTTGATTTGTTTGTGATCCCTCAGTCTAAGACAACCCTTCTTCTTACTGGCTAGTGTCCGTAAAGTCCTGTTGAAAAAGATTGATTTAATAAACATGTATTGTAAACAACAACAACAATCAGCTGTTTACTATTATGTTATCAACATAAGCTGGGATGTGCAAGGTTCCCTGTGCTGTTCTCTGATTAACCCTAATGTTACTTATCTCCGTAATTTGGTTTGGGGTAAAAATTTGTCTTCTGGCTTCAGACTTCAGACTTACTTTTTGATGTATTTTTGTATCAATTGTCACAATTATTTAATTCATACACGAATAAAGTCTACTGAGTTTGTCTCTACAACATTTTAAGGTTTTAAAAACTTTACAAAATGAATTATTTTCAAAAAGACAGAGAGGGGATAATGTGAATGTTGAAAGTGAATGTTATAATTTGTGATAAATAACTGCCTTACATTGCAGCAAACCATCCAGTCTCCGTATCTTCAGCATCTAATAGTTTGGCAAGTGTGCACAGCATGGATTCTGATGATGGGTTATCAAGTAGTCTATCATGGCCATCTTCACTACCAGCTAAACAACTGATAGCAAAACATGCATTCTTACTACAACCAGTATCTTGACTACCTAGCATTGTACATAATGATGTAATCTGGAAGAGATAACAGAAAGATTGTGTTTAAAATCTTATCGACGGTTTCAAGTCATATCTTCCCTTTTTCAACAACTGATATCTAAACATATATCTTGATAAAACTTCATCTCCCCCCCCCCCTTCTTTTTCCAAGGGATGAGAGTGAAAAAGCAACTTAAAAATTCTTCTCATCATAAATGTTCTACTACATTTTTTTCCACCAACTGATATATCCCTGGCTGATTTGGATAATTTTTGTTTATTTACAATTATTATGGGTTGATGGCCTAAAACTACTCAAATAAAAGACTGTTCACTGATTTCATTTGATATAACCATACAGCAACCAATAAGAAACTGCACACTTTCAGACAGCAAGATTGCATTTTTTGCTACATTTTGTCTAAATCCAGTTAAACGCACTGCAACTGGATGCAGATACACAAGCAACAATATTTTGATGTTTGCATGGTGGTACGTTTAAGTTCATTTCATTTAGACAAAATGTTCTAAGAAACTAAATTCATTCAATCTTGCTATCTTAAATTTTGGTATGTGTAGTTTCTTAATGATTTCTGTGTGGTTGCATCAAACTGAGGCAGTGAACACTAACTTGAAATGTGAACACTAACTTGAAATGTGCAGTAATATGTTTGAAATGACAAGACTCCCCATCATCCAATACTTACCATTTGATTTGACTCCCTAAGTTGCAGTAATCTAGCTCTACCTTTCTCCATATCACAAAGTCTACCTATAGCAAATGCAGCATTCATACCACGACCTGTACACAATAGAAGACATTGTTAATTTAATCTTCCAGTCAATGAACTAAATTTAAAGTGACTTTTTAACAATTCAAACAGAACTTTTGTGGTCTACTACTGTCATTTTTTAAATATCAAACCATGCTGACAGTCACAGGATGTCATGATAGAATTACAGTATTTCCCTGTCTGGCAATGCTAATATTCAACACTTATTTCCAAGAAAACATTCATAAGGTAACCTGGTTGCTTGTAACTACAACGCCGCCTAGAGGTAGAACAAGGAAATGGACAGCTAGCTTCAAAGTCTGTTGACCTGAAGAAGTGAAACGTTTCATGCAGGTAATACTGTAAATTTGGAAACTTTCACTACACTTATTTTTGTTATTTTACTGGTGAACAAAAATGTGAAAATAAGTAATGGCTAAACTTCAATTGTTGTTTTCTTGTATATGAACAGAGTATACCAGGCTTAGAAATTTGTAAACATTAATCTTTGGGAACTAGTTGAAGAATACAAAAACAAAATTTTCTAGCGGTCAAAATATCTAAGGTTAACAGTATAACTCTTGGTGTTACTCTGTTTGTTTGTTTGTTTGTTTGTTAACTTACCTGCATCATCAAGTCCTAAGGATAGCACCAGTTTAGATAAAATGTCTTGAGATTCTTTGTGAGTCAGGATTTGATCACTACCTTCCTCAGATATGGTCAACCTGTCACAAAACATTGGTCACTACTCGGTTAAAATGTTACTGAATACAGTACTAAATACCTGTTGTGATTTTTTTTTCTCAGCTACATGTACGATAAAGTGACTAACAAATTATAAACTCACAGTAATATTCAAGTTTCATAAGAAGCACTCTGCCTATGTACTCTACATCATTCTCTGTTTATTCATGATAAGGCCTAAAAAAAAGATAATTGTTTGGTTCCGGTTACCCTACCCCACCTAGCTTTTCACTGCCAACCCTAAACTCTTTTTTTTTTGTATTCGAAAAAAGAAAAAAATTAATAAAATTGCAACATTGTGAAGTCTCACGAGAAATAGTGGATGCGGAAACTGACATCAACTTAAAAAGACAATATAAAACTATTCTTCCAATCTGTAATGGCTGTACATCTGATAGGAAGAAACCAATAACACAGAGACCATTTGGAAAACAATGGAAACCTGAACTAGACACTCACACATGAATAAAATATATAATAAAATAAAATACAAAATCTACCTACCCCACATATTCTAAAATTGAGCGTAATCGGAACCACACAATATTTTTTATTAGGCCTAAGGGTAAACTTTAACAGTGCCCTCTATGGTGTGATTAGCAACTAACCTAGCCAAAACCAGTGTAGCAGTGCTAACTGTACACGTTATCATTGGTAAGCTACCCAACTACCCAAAACTAAATTGTATTGCAACTTACCTAGCTAGAACTAGTGCAGCATTGCTAGCTGTACATGTTATCATTGGTAAGCTACCTAACTACCCAAAACTAAATTGTATTGCAACTTACCTAGCTAGAACTAGAACTAGTGCAGCATTGCTAGCTGTACATGTTATCATTGGTAAGCTACCTAACTACCCAAAACTAAATTGTATTGCAACTTACCTAGCTAGAACTAGTGCAGCATTGCTAGCTGTCCACATGTTATCACTGGTTAGTAAATTAGTGACTCTAACCAGCATAATACTAACACAGGAATGATGCAACATCCACTCTCTCCCCTCAGTAGTTTCAGCCTGCAGAAAGAAACAATGGCATATTAACATTACGGTTAGTGTAAAGAGTAGTTGTCCTCTGTCAAAGTAACCAATCATATGTATTGTAGACTGCTTTCAAAAAGGGTCCAATCTACTAAAAACAGAATTCAGTCTGTATTCCTGGATTTCATTTCCACAAATTTCATAAGACTCAGGAATTATTGATAAGTATGTATTTCTCATTAGATTCTGTTTTCATGGAAAAACGACTCCTAGAACATTGAAAACTAAGTTCAAACCAAAAATAAATTAATTGGGCTTTAATTGGACATAGAATGTGTTTACCAGTGTTCCCATGGTTCCTGCAGCATTCATGACAGACTCTGGGTCATCAAATGCTAACATTGTTGTCAGGTCATCTAAAATCTTCAGTGCATCTTTGTCTTGTAATATTGATAATACTCGTTTCTGACCGAGATCATTCTCAGCTAATGTTCCTAAAATATAGGCTGAATTCCCGGCCACCCTGAAATGAAAATGAAAGAAAAACTTCTAAGTAATGTATATATATGATGAGTCACATTGCTGTAATACAACACAAATACTATAGAATATTTAAATTCAAGGGATGGGACTTTTTAACTGAAAAGAATAGATATCAGTAAACCAAAATGCTTAATTTCATTTTTCGGTATACTGTACTTTCTTCAAGAATAAGATACATATATTCACAGCAGCATCTACATTAATTTTTTGTAATTATACAGCGCCCTCTATGGTGTTAGATGCCACACAATGCACTGAAATTATTGTGGTGACATGCATATATCCACGTACATATTTTGTAGCAGAAGTATTTTCATACTTGAATAGCGCCCTCTATGTTCCTAGATGAACATTAAGTACAATGTATTGTGGTCTATGTACATATAGATATGTTGCTTCTAGTTATGAACCTTATTTACAAAGCCATAAAAAGTAGAAAAAGAGAGTACATTCATACTACATGTATATACATGTACACTGCTACTGTTGCCAAGACACTTCACTTTGTCAGTAGTGTAAAACAAATAGTATAATTCATACAACAAAGGGAAAGTTTGGTTTCTAATACTTGTAAAACTGGTTGTCAAGTAACCTTTATACCAGATAGTCAAAGTGTAGGATTATGTCAGCAACACTAGAAATTAAGGAGAGTACTATAAGAAATGTGAAGTAGTCATTTTGTACTCTGTGTATACACTATATCTTCTACTGTGGACATTACACATAGTAGCTAAAGATGGCAGAGTGATTTCGCCAAAATACGCTAGGTAAATTATATACGCCCTTAGGTTTGGAACTAATACAAAACATGTATAGATTTTTCACATCAAACAACGTTTTCACATAATTATTCTACAAAAACAGACCAATACAGTTCAATGAGTTCTGTGTATGAACACATACTTTGCACAGAATCTCAAACTATTTTTTAGGTTACAAAAACAAAAGAAGTCTCAGTATATATTTTTTTGGTGAAAAAAGTGAACATTTTCTCAAATTCTTCTGGTTTTCATTCAAAGTTGTAGCCAACCTGTATACTTTCATTTTGGGAAATGTGAGATTGTTTTAACAAGAAGGCAGTATTGAAACCCCTTCCCCAACTCCACTTCCAGCACAACAATCTTTTTTTTTCACTCACAACTATAAACCACGAATAGTACTTTATCTATAATGCTAATTCCATTAATGTCATCTTGTAATTTCAGAAGATGAATTAAATTTTTAACTTCTTCAACTTCAACAGATTTGGCACTTAAAGGGCCATGTTTCAATCCCAGGTCATTGCATTAGTGTTATCTTAATAAAGATTAAATGGGATCATTCTTTTGCTCTGGATCAAAATACAGTCCCTGCAATGATATCAATTTGACAAATATAGTCCCTGCAAATGATTTCACTGTTAATGTTATTCCACTTCATTTTTAGGGTTCCCACTTCAGGCTAGTATTTAAGTCCAACACATCAAGTACATTAATGACCATTCATATGTTTGAAAACAGCAAATACTTTAGATAGGTGAAAGTGCATTCTGGAATCACAACAAATATTTGTTTATTAAGTCCAACCAAATATTTGTTTACCAATTACCACAAACACTTATTTACCAAGTACCTGTTATGATCAGACACCTAAGAACAAACACAATACCAAAATACCAAAAATATCTACAACCATTGTGAAAAAATACCATTGTGGTTTTAATGACTTGTTATTTCAGGTCAGTGTGTATACAGAAAACACAGTTTAAGGCTATAACCAAAGTACTTATACCAGCCTTGTAGTTAAAGAGATGAGACTCAGCTAAATTTAGACAACATTTGAATAGAGGTGGAGAAAACTATTTTGTATAATGATAGGGTGTGAATATTTGGTGAAGAGATCTCTTCAGAGAGTAGATTGTTCTATTCTTATCATGACAATGGATATTGTGTGGACCAAATGTACACATCAACATTCCCTCCAGAGGTCACTAGGTCAGATTCTCGTCAGAGTTCAACAAGTTTGAGAACACAAGAAACAATAGCAACACTGGTAATTCTTCTCCTTGAAATTATAACAGGTGTCAAATTCTACATCTGCATGACAAAAAATAGCCAAAAATTGACTTCCAATAAAATGGACGAAAATTATTTTATCTTTTTCAAGTAGTTGTTAAAATCATAGATCCCGGTCCATGTTAAAACTCAGGAAAAAGTTATGTTTTCATGTACAGAAAGTTGACACATTGTAAATTCTTTGGAATCTTCTTCAAAGCCAAGGATAGCCCTCTAGACTATCATTTCAGAGATGAAAAATGAAAAGTTATCAGTAAACAGAAACCTCTGGTGTTGTCATTTTCATAGAGCTTTTTGTTTACTTATTTTATGGTTACCTAGGTAACAAGATAGTAAAGATACTAATTTGTATACTTATACATAAATGTTCATGCCTAAGAATTCATTTGAAGTATTATTAACTTTATTTTAAAGTAAAATCACGTACATGTATACAAAGACAGTCTGAATCACTTTTATTTGTTGATTTGTACGTGAAAAACAAACTACTCCAAAATTCAATGACTTTGATTCTTTGAATCTGCATTAGCTGTAACTGGGACATTTTTTTTATCAATCAATCAAAGATATATTCACTCAAAATGGGTCAATCAAAAAGACATTGTATCTGCTAATTAGTGGTCCATATTATCCATACCTGTAGGTGAGGTAGTGCTTTTGAATCTGTTGGTGTGAAAACAGTACTAGTTGTAACTGGAGTATCATTTTTTAATCAGCCAACCACAATATATTCACTGAAAATTGTTACTTTAAGACGTTGAACATATTAATTAGTTGCCAATCATATCAATACATAGTACAGTGACACTCTGGTTCAAATTGTGATTGCTGTTGAAGGCACATATTTTAGGTTTGGACCCAAAAATCAATCTGATTTGGTTTATTGTAGCATGTATATAGTTACAAACAATGTGTTTTCCCCACGGCTAGTGTTCAAGGTGTGCAATTTTACAAAACAAATCTTTTCACAAAATGACATTCCAGTTGCAGCCAGTACAGCTTCGACTACATGTTTTCTGTGTTTTTATCATCAAATTATGTCAGTACATTTTTATAAACATTTCTAATATGTGATACAATTAGATAATTCTACCTCCAAGGTATCATAATTCTACCTTATGGCAATATGGGTACATGTTACTGTTTGTACTTGTCTTGCTGACAAGGCCCCTTAGCTCACTCATATTTCTCCACTAGAACAAAAAAGCATATTAATTAAAATCGATCATTTCCTCAAAAAAGATAAATGAATAAATAAGTAGTAAGACAGCGTCTGCAACAAAGCATGACATAATATGCTTACAGCGTCTGAACAGGTCAGAATAATCAGACATACAACATAATTATACACGGCGGTAAACACATTGCAAGTAACAACATGACTGAGTTTAAACCCACAATTCAAAATGTCAAAGTGTGCATGTGATGTGAACTCTTTTTGTTCATTTAAACTGCCTGTCTAAATCTGGAGATCCCCTATACAATAAACAGTCTCTAACCAACTATTGACAATCAAGCTGTAAGGGTCAACAGAAGGCCGTCACCATGACAACCATCATAGGCTCCTTGATATGCACTGAAGTTTACTATAGTGAGAGAGGAAAGACTGCCTAATAATGGAGTTATTATTAGTTGGTGAATAAGTAGGGACACACTTAATCACATGTAGTCGTTTTTTTCAGATGGCTGACTTTATTCGGATCTGGGAAAATAAACCCTACGGCAATACGCTCACGACTTACATACATGTATGTATTAAATGAAACAGATTATTTTTCATGTCTTCAACTTAGCTTTTGATCTTTACACTTTAATACAGTACAATCATAACTCTGATTTTTCATCTTATGCAACAGGAAGAGGAAATTGGATAAATTTGACAGCACTGAGAAACATTTCACGATAATTTTGAATACATACATGTAATTTCAAAGAATCTGGTCATCCAGGCTAGTGCACTTAGCTACTCTTTACTAGTATAGTTCTATAAATCAGAGGAATAGAACTCAGGTCAATTTTATTATCTTCTAGAATCAACAGGTGGTCAAAACATTTATAGGGTAAATATTGTGAGGCTGCTGTCAATGTTACCGGAGCTCCTGGGTATTCAAATATACTTTACAGTACATATTACAATAACAGTAAAATGGACAGCTTGGTACTTACTAACTGCAACATAACAATACTAATATCAATTTTATTAATAACTTCACAGACATCAATCATGAGCTAAACTTAACGGTGAACAACATCATGTATGTGTGAACTTGAAAGAGTGTTTAACTATAGAATCTAGTATGCAATGATTTTTAATGTTCCAGTTATCCAGTAATATACAGGTTTGACTGCAACATATGTAGTGTCATTCAGATTCAATGAGTCTTCTCTTTACATGGGTGCTGGCTGATAAGGTGGTACTACATGTCATGCCTTACAGACTGTATATAGAGGTTTAGACACTAAATTGTAGACTACATGTACGTATATGTACAATGTATATAGTGTAGGAATACGACAACAGTTCAGGGGCTATACATGTATGTGTATATATGTATATATAGTGTAGGAGCACGACAACAGTTCAGAGGCTATACATGTATGTGTATATATGTATATATAGTGTAGGAGTACGACAACAGTTCAGAGGCTATACATGTATGTGTATGTGTATATATGTATATATAGTGTAGGAGTACAACAGTTCAGAGGCTATACATGTATGTGTATGTGTATATATGTATATATAGTGTAGGAGTACAACAGTTCAGAGGCTATACATGTATGTGTATATATGTATATATAGTGTAGGAGTACGACAACAGTTCAGAGGCTATACATGTATGTGTATGTGTATATATGTATATATAGTGTAGGAGTACGACAACAGTTCAGAGGCTATACATGTATGTGTATATATGTATATATAGTGTAGGAGTACGACAACAGTTCAGAGGCTATACATGTATGTGTATATATGTATATATAGTGTAGGAGTACGACAACAGTTCAGAGGCTATACATGATGAGGTAATGTTGAGTTCTTCTAAATTCCTATGTTGCTAAAGTCTGTACACTATTGGAGTATTTCATATAACTTTATAGGTATGTTTTATTATGGTCTTTATAAAGGTACATGTACTGTCATACTTCTACATGTCCATATATGTTTTATACAAAGAGTTTAGATTTCACATTGTTCTAAAAGCTGGGTTCCACAAAAACGACCATTTTTTATGTTTGATATAAAACTATTATAAGTCTACATGTATAACACAAAGTTCCATGTACACTGATCTATGTTTTACCCACAGCTAAGTTTTCTCAGTTTTATGTTCATTTCATACAAAAAACATGTATATGTATGTTTCACATTCTAAAACTCTGAATAACATGGCCGCTGCTTACAAAGCATTATTCATGTTCCACTCTATTTTCTTATCTTTTCCCTAACATACAATTGTAGGCAATGATAATTTCCATTTTTCTTACAAATCAGAGCAAAGCTTTTAAAAATGCTACAAAAATAGCAAGCAGAGCTGAATGAATTTATATCAACATTTTAATGCAGTCTATTTTCCCTACAGACTGAAAGGATCAGTAGTTGTCAGTATTTAATTCATCTCTTGCGGACGATAATGACAATTTCAGCTATGTATTTACAGTCTATTTTTCCTATACTAATGGTAAAATGACACACAGCAACTAGAAATGTGTTACTTTTGTGGTTCACCTTACTTTGTTTGGTACGCCACATTATGGAAATAGCTGTTATTTTTAGTCTATATTGTCTCCCAGACTATAGCCAAGAACTAAATACAAAATGTAGTCTATATTGTCTCCCAGACTATAGCCAAGAACTAAATACAAAATGTAGTCTTATTTTAGGTATTTTTTTCATTGCTGTTTTCTATGTGATAAATCATTTAAAACAAATAATATTGTCTACACTTTCACTGTTGGGTCCAATTCGTTTTTGGTATATAATTCTAAAACAACATGATAACACAGCTAGTATACATTTATATTACACAAATATTTTAAATTTTTTTTTTATGTTTCAAGGGATTTTACAATAACTCATGTGGCTATCTTACAAAGAAAACACTTGAAAACATAAACATTATATTAATTAGTTCATTGGAACAAAATCAACCTAAGGCCAGTCAACATATAAATATATATGTATATATATGCAGGCTGTAATGACACCCCATGTACTGTTACAGAATGTAGTATGCACAAACAACAGTGTCTTGTAACTTTGTGTTGGTTTTAGATTTCCTAGACAAGTATACATATATGTATATTGTACAACTGAATGTTGCAAGTTTGTAATACATGATACTATTATATAAACTTTCATGTAGTTTGGGTTTGTACTTTACAACACAAGTTATGGACATTCTTTGACATTGTTATAAATTATTCAACAGCTTGTAAGTGGTGTTATTTTAACTTCTGAATGTCAGGGTCACTGTCTTGATGGTGTCTACTATTCTGAATTTATGAAAATCTGTCCTGAAGATAAGAAATATAGAATTTGCTATTTGTACACTATATTAGCTTTCAAATCATGACAATTACATATATACTAACAGTGTACTTGTAGTTTGGAACATACATGTATCTCATTTTGAGAAACTTGGTGTTTTCATGATTGAAGGAGAGTTTGACCTCCAAGCAAGGAATTTATGTACACCACTTTCAAGACACATAATATTTCAAGTGATTTCTGAGCTCCATGCTATACTTTACAGCTGAACAGCATGGATTTCAATATCTACTACAAAAACAGCACTACTACTAGAATCAAAATGCCAACATGACTTGACTCTATGTTAGGACAGAGTGGATTTCCAATTTTCAGGGCTACAAGACAGAAGGGATTCCACCATTTTTTGTACATGTTAAGTCATTAAAACATTCCAAATCACTATTTTTAGTGTCTATGTTGGTCAAGACAAATACACACCCTCATCCCTAATTACTCTATAAATACACTATCTATCAAACAGTTCATGAACATTGTATTTCAAATTACCATTTGTCATGATTGACAACACTCAATAGTTGTAATTAGTACTTCTAGTAAATGACTGTTTTGTCATTACACTCTCACTGCAGTTCCCTTTGTTTCTAGTGTCATGTTATGCAATGTTCTAGCTCCTTTGCAAACAGTACTACTGAGTACCCTCATATTATATTGTGTTGTGTTGTGTTGTGTTGTGTTGCATTGCATTGCGTTGCTATGTTACATTGCACTGTGCTGCATTGTGTTGCATTTCATAGTGTTGTGTTGCATTGCATTGTGTTGCATTGCGTTTTGTAGTATTGCATTGCATTGCACTGTATTGTGTTGTGTTTCGTAGTATTGCGTTGCATTGAATTGCGCTGCATTGTGTTGCGTTGCATTCTGGTTGAGATCTGTACATGTAGAACACTTTATGGTTGAGATCTGTACATATAGAACACTTTATGGTTGAGATCTGTACATGTAGAACATTTTATGGTTGAGATCTGTACATGTATAACACTTTATGGTTGAGATCTGTACTTATATAACACTTTATGGTTGAGATCTGTACATGTAGAACACTTTATGGTTGAGATCTGTACATGTAGAACACTTTAGGGTTGAGATCTGTACATGTAGAACACTTTATGGTTGAGATCTGTACTTATATAACATTTTATGGTTGAGATCTGTACTTATATAACACTTTATGGTTGAGATCTGTACATGTAGAACACTTTATGGTTGAGATCTGTACTTATATAACACTTTATGGTTGAGATCTGTACATGTAGAACACTTTATGGTTGAGATCTGTACATGTAGAACACTTTATGGTTGAGATCTGTACATGTAGAACACTTTATGGTTGAGATCTGTACATGTATAACATTTTATGGTTGAGATCTGTACATGTAGAACACTTTATGGTTGAGATCTGTACATCACCTGTAGTATTAAAAGTAAAGTTAGATGTGTAACTGCATGTATGTCATATTATATGGTAAAGAATAATATTGGATCCAATTACCCAATATCATGTTCATCATGTTAATGACATTGTATAACAGCTTCACAGACAAGTTTACAATGGACAAAACAAGGTATATTGATTATGATGCACAGCATCCAGGCCTGTTACTGAGTGACGTCATTGTTTTATCATTTGGAGACAAATGTAAGCAGACAAGACAACTGAAATATTAGAAATACATGACATGTAACTTTTATAAATTTAGTATGTTTTCATTGCATTGTTATAGTTTTCAATTTGATTATTATATTATTACATGTACATGCTATTAGTGTTACTGTTTAGGTCAGCGACTTGCCGTTGGCTTTCAAATTTAGCAATCCTTGTTGCAAAGAACACCAGCTTTCAAATTTAGCAATCGTCATTGGAAATGATCGCTACATTTGAAAACCAATGACAAGCCTCTAGGCTATATGTTAGTGGGAATGCATGAATAGCATATAGTTACTGATATTATTAAGCTCAAAATTTACATATATATTGCTTGACTTGTAAATATTAGCTAGTTTATACAAACCCATAGATTCACTTGCATTTTTAATACCCAATACTCCATCATCAACCTGACATCCATGTATAACAAACAATATCATTTCTTTACCTTAAAGTATCAATGTACTGTTAATATTGTAATATTGTCAATGGATATTTTGCTGGAAACTTTCTGTGTTATTTATCAAATCAATATTTCAGGTTTAAACAGTATTATCAGAATCATGAATTTTAGATTTCTCATTGGCTTTGAAATACAGATCATTTTCAGATGTAATATCAACTAGGCACCACAAGTAATATGTCCCCACCAAATATCAAGGCAATCAGTCTGGCAGTTTTTGAGTTTAAGTTGTGCACACACACACACACACACACACACACACACACACACACACACACACACACACACACACACACACACACACACACACACACACACACACACACATTCAGGCAGACAGACACACACACACACATTCAGACAGATAGGCAGACACACACACAGACACAGACAGGCACACAGACAGACAAACAGACAGACAGACAGACAGACAGACACAGACACAGACACAGACACAGACAAACAGACACAGAGACAGGCACCGCACCATGGCACTACATGTACTGAACTTTATTAGTTCAGTTGTGCTAAAAACATGGATGTGTAACAAGATACAAAATGCATTGGTTTCATACACTTTCACAGATCAGTACAGAGCTGGCATTGATAAGAACTTAGGTGGAAGTGATGTACAGGTCCAGCTAGTCAACTTCCGTTAAGCTTGTTTTTGACCATTTCTGTTGTTAACTTACAATTTGAAAAAAAAATAGAAGTAATCAGCAATACATTTAATGGAACTTCTGATCATAATCAGCTCCATACTGAAAGTGAATGAAATCAATAGTGAATTCATAAGTTATCCTTTCTCTTTAACACTTGATATTTTTCAAATCCTGAGGTGCAACATGGACATGTACGGTAGTACACTAGTCACTTATAAATATCAACTTGTAAGAGTTGCTGTACACATTTTACACATTATACATGTAAACATGGTCAATAAAAAATATTGGGCCTTGACCCCAAATCAATTCAAATTTATCCATATACAACTCAATGTATTTTGAAAAGAATACAATATCAAGACTTAAAGTCATGTGTGTAACAAAACTGTTCTCAATAAGTTTTCCAATTTACAACTACATGGATTGTAGCTTTGACCTAATTCAACACAAAACCCATAATCTAGTATAACCTGTAGTCTGTGTGTGTATACTTATGAAGATGTCATTCTACCCTCTCAATAACAAACTAATTGAATTCTGGTTTCTTTCCAGATGAGAATTCTTTCATCTTATTTACCAGGTATTTCTAAGGATTTGTACTGATTGAAAATTGATGATTTTTGTGTATCTTTTGCCATTTTTATCCAAAATCAAATCTGTCTCAATTTATTCTAGAATCGAAACTTGTGCAGGGAAGTTCAGAGAGTTCACCCCTGGCTGGTTGGACACAGTGAAATAGATAGATACTCTAACTAGTTTTGATTTTGAAATTATATATCTAAGAATGACATACTTTGCTCACTTGTTAAAATATCAAATTCACTTCACAATTCTAGCTAACTTAATTTTCATTGCAGGACTAACTTGATGGCTATGGCCACACATACTCCCATAAACAAGATGCTTGTGGGTCTCAGTCTATAGGAAACCAACACACAGGAGAATATGGTCAAGCTAGTGAAAAGTCAACAGTAAATGAGTACAAATATGGCTTGAATCTTTAACTAGATTTACACCTCAGTGGGATTTTTCAAGACATTTACTAACATTCAAGGGCTCTAACCATTCCATGCCATGCTGTCAGCCAACACTTGGTTTAGAAGCCTGAGAGGACTGAACAATATGACATGCATCGATGTCTAAGTCCTCGCCAGACCTGTTACTTAGCTACACCCCCTAGTCCATTTATGAGATTATTGTCAAATATCATGCATCTTTCTTCTAGTCTAGTTTCCTATATGCATTAAGATCTCTACAATCATCTCCACCATATACTCAAACTCAACTCAAACTGGTTAATCTAGCACAATATTCCATTTTTATCCCCTCTGCTTGACGAATAGTTCCATACATGCCATTAATTCCTGCAAAATCTTCCCTGTTGGGAAATGTAACGACCCACAATGCTTTGCAGCAAACTCAATCGATTCAAAGTTATCTAAATTGAAACTGGTACGTTGGGACAGGTATGCTAATGTAATCCAAATCAAGTCCATCTTTCAGTTATTTTTAGTGTGGACGGAGAGTTGATTCGATGCGGATCTGGATCAGTTTAAATTGAATTGAACAGAATCAGATGAGGGCGAGACTAACATGTAATATCATGCTTCGATAAAAAACACATAATTACACATTGCTTCATAAAGTATTACAGTGTGTTGGCACACAGGTATTTATACAATAGACAGTTTACTAAGGCCATTCTATTATTGGCCTTTGCCAAACAAAAACAATTAACAATGAGATTTTTAGTAGATCCGATTTACTGATAAAAAGGACTAAATGTATGTAAGCTATGACCTGAAAGATCAAGTTGTAAAACACAATAAAAGCACAAACAATGGATGTTCAAATCTTTAAGTTATATTTGTTATCACGATGGCAAATGTGAGTAACAATGGCTTACACACAAAATGCAATATAGGGCACCCTCACCAACAGTAACTTTGATTATGATTCTAATTCTGATTCTATGTTGCCTTGGTAACACTACATATCGCATCAAGTTGTGGTTGTAGTAAGTGTGAAGACTGTTGATTTGTGTTGACATTTCTTTTTTGAATATTCCAATAGATTAAATGTAGACGGTGTTGGAAAGTGTGTGAATGTGTGGTTGATTTGTATGTAATACTATTGGATAGGGAGGTCAACCTTTCTATTGAGTACCTATAGTTACCGATAGTCTGGAAAACTTTCACCTGTTTTCCAAGGGGTTGTTTTCTTCAAATATTGCTGTCTGTTTGATGTATTATATTGAAATATGCCACTGTAATGAGCAGGGTGCCTGTATTTCTAATGTAACTGGTTAATTTTATAATAACAACAAAGATACATGTAACAATTGCACATTTCTATTAGAGATCTACCAATACGTTACAAAATGTATATGCATTCAGGTGAGTCAGTCATGTCAAGAGATATTCATGTAACCATGGCAACTACAATGTACACTTGTATATTCTATCTGATTCACCTACTGACAGTGACACTTGTTAACCTGACATATCTACTGCAGTCAGCTGTAGTATGGCTTGTAGCCATGGCAACTATACATAGGTTGTGTACCAGGTGACATTCTGTAACCATAGCAACTACATTTGCATATGCTATCAGAATCAACCAATGACAATATACATTATGAGCAACCACTTGAAATGTACTCAAACTTATTCGATCATAGACATTGAAGGGTCTATGTTTATGACCTAAGTGATCTGTAACCATGGCAACTGTATTTAAGATATGTCTTCCAGATAGCAGATTGTAACCATATGTAACCATAGAAACCATCATTCATACTGCATATTTATTTGGCAGTGTAAACTTTGGAGGCTGCATTACTTGTTAGAAGAACTGACAATGTATTCTTCCGAGTGTTTGTATTGGACTCTGCACACATCTATCATAAATTTGTTCAGCTTGTTGAAATTTAGTGAAACTAAAATGGACAGACCTGTTTACCAAATACAAAGTGTCCTTGGAAAAAATCTGTAGCCATGCATGTTATTTTAATAACTTTACAAAATGCAAATAATTTGCTATCAATTGACCCAAATCCACAACCTCACAGCCCTAAAAAAAATTTGTTATATACTCATGTACATTTTATGTATCTGTAAATAAATATATCTTATTTGCTTTGTAATCATAGAAATTAAAGTTCTGTCCTCTCAGTATATCTGTATCTGCAGGCATACAATAACCATGGCAACCACATTTCTAGGCAGTTCAATGTAAAACCTGTATCTGTTGCAGAAGATGTTATCATTGAAGGTGGGGTGTTACCATGGCAACTGTCATTATGCACTACCTGCATTTGTATTTATTCTATTGTACATGTACATTTTTGTACATCTGTAACATTTTTAAAATTTATTTGTCATCATGTGCAAAAAAATGACATGTCAGATGGTGGAAAAAAAGAAAAATAATTTAGTGAATCATTCCTTCTGTCCATTTTCTTAAATGTTATTAATAGGTCAATGTTTTGGAGATTTGTATGAAGTGGGTTTTTACTTAAGACTTCTATTTTATTTATTTTTCAAGCAGAAAATTCACGGTCTATTGGATCTTGAGAAACTCATAAAATGCTGTCTTATTATTGACATGTACCATAAGATACAGGTACATATATTATATGTATGTATGGAAAATATGACAAAAAATATGAAGATTTCATTTCATCAAATCTCAAATATACAACAAACTTACCAAATAATGTTATGCCATCAATAAATTCCTACTGATTTGTTCCATAATTCATAAGTCTAAATTTGAGAAGAAGTGTGCCAAAAAACAGCTGTACCAAAACAATAATTTTGAAAATGTTTTAGCGGGAAAATGATCAATATGAAATTCGAACAACTGTAGATTTCTGGTCAAGGTCAGACTACATATATTTAACATTAGGTGCAGTTGTTTTATTTGATTTTAATTTTTGCAAAGATTATACTGTTATTTATTTCAGTTTGAGATTAGTGATATTTCAGACGGACATTTAGTGTTTGGAGAAAACAATGATTGTTCCTTGGTTAGAATCTGATTAAAATTAGAATTTAATTAAATTGTATTGCAATCATTTTGAAATCAATCGGAAATCAGATGGAGGATTTCTACATGTAATTACTTTAATAGCTAGAACTGGTTTATTTTATTTATTTTGTAAGATTACACAGATCATGATAAATTGACTTTGAACTGGAATATTTCACATCTACTCATTTATTCTGAGATCTATAATCATATATATATTTCAACTATCTTCCAGGTGAGTGTTTATTGACATTAACATTATTATGTGGAATTTTTCACACCTACCCATTTTAGTCAAAATTTACAATAACATACACATATATGTAAACTGTGTTCTAGGTCAGTTGGCATAATTAACTAGAATTGTTTACATTTACCCATATTTATATACATACATACATACATACATACATACATACATACATACATACATACATACATACATACATACATACATACATACATACATACATACATACATACATACATACATACATACATACATACATACATACATACATACATACATACATACATACATACATACATACATACATACATACATACATACATACATACATACATACATACATACATACATACATACATACATACATACATACATACATACATACATATTATATGTACATATATGTAATTAAAAAAATATGCTATGTACAAACCCCCATAATTTTGATTACAGACATCATGACAACATGCGTGTATATGTATAGGACTCTTTGCTAGACTTCATTATGAAACCTGGGACAATCTGAGTAGTCTAGCTGCTATCCATGACTTTGGCTCTGATGCAACCCCTAGTGAAATCAATGTTGACATCAGCATCTGTACTAAAATAGTGAAATCAACGTTGACATCAGCATTTGTACTAGAATAATGAAATCAACATTTTATGTCAGTATTTTCACCCATGCTGAAAACATCCTAAACTCAGCTTGTGCCACTGTCTTACAAAAATGACTCACATGTGAATAAACTTGAAGTAACCTGACCCATTCTCTATCATTGTATCAAGGCAAGTTACATGTCAGTGTGGGTACCAATATAATGTTACTGATTGGCAATCAACTATAATCTGTTACTATCTTCACAATATCTGGGATTACTCAACACTACTTTACTTGATAGAAATAAATACACAATGTAGTTGTACATGTAGATACTAGCTTGATAGGACCTCTTCTGTGTTGCCAGTAAATACCTCTAGCCTGGCATCCAAGATGTTCTGTTTATTTAGAAGTACAGTATACAAATATATTCTAATTTCTAGAGTCCATGCAGTCCTGTGCTATGTACCCTGTATGCTACACTATAGAAATCTATGCTATTCTATAAGAATTATAATATTCTAATCTATTCCTAAAAGACATCCTATAGGAATTCCTAAAAGACATCCTATAGGAATCCTTTAGTATTCCTAAAAGACATCCAATAGGAATCCTTAAGTATTCCTAAAAGACATCCTATAGGAATCCTTAAGTATTCCTAAAAGACATCCTATAGGAATCCTTAAGTATTCCTTTAAAGAATCCTACAGGACTCCTTAAGTATTCCTAAAAGAATCCTATAGGAATCTTAAAAGAACAGGGCCAAAATTTGTTTAAAGATTTTTCTTATAGGAATACTTTAAGAATCTTACAGAATTGCTATAAAACTTTTTCCTATCAGATCCTACAGGATATTTTTGTAAGGGCATGGCTTTGAATATCTTTGGAGAAAGGAGATCTCAAGATTCAGAGCCACAGATATATAGCCTCTAGACTGGAACGATCTAGGCTATCACATGTACCTGCTGTCCTATCCTACAGTAATCTGGCATATTTGCTGTCCTGTTGTATAGTAAGGTATTGAATGACACCAATCATTCCAAACAAAACAATGACATGCATCACATCAAAAGTGTCACCTTTATCAAAGACACTAGTGTTGTCTTTGTAGCAGTTATCTTGTCTGTCTTTACATAATTTGTCTTTGTGTCAAGCTAACTACCTTCAAGCAAACGCTAGTTGTACATGTATTACATTAATTAGAACATGACAGCATTGATTTCAGACTACATTGTACATTTAGGGTATTTAAAAATGGCAGACAAAAATGCAGACATTCAGTAAATATTTTTGAAACCACACGACACGTCAATGTTTACATACCCCTCTGAATTCACAAACTCATAACCAATCTCACTGGACATGGTGGGTAAATATCAAAACAAATCACAAATTTGGGCAACAAGGATGGGCAAACAGTTACCCTCAATACAGCTACATACTGGTAATTGTGTAGTGCAACTGGAATGATACTATACAGACCTTTAGGTACTAGCTTCCATGGCAACAATAATGAATAAGTAATATTCTGGTAGCAACTTTCCCTTTGTGTCAAACTCATTAAATAATCAAACATAATTAATAATAAACTGAAAACTGCACCCCTGAATTGAATCAAAAGTTAATCTACATATATTATTAATCCATGTAATTCATACATTGAATTTTTCAACACTCCATCATGCATATTGAATAGTGTTTATTGTTTATGAGTGCACACAAAAAAGAACACATTGTGTAGAATATGTTTGGTACACTCTATGGTACAATGCATATTACACAAAACTGAAAACTCTACTACTACATATTGCATAAAGGTGTTTGTTCAACCATGTAGGGTCTATGGTTCAACTTAAAGCGCTAGCTTGAAATTTAAACTGTGGACAGTCATTCATGTTTATTTTCACTATACATGGTAAAAAGAGCTGTGATCAGAGTATGTTCTAAGCTAATTTGACGCACCACTGATGCACAGCAGTTTCTTATACACACATCCCATATACTATGTGAAGTCCTACAAGAAAACCCAATTTTTATCATTTTGACCCACAACAAAAACATTGTTTTTCATGAAGGCAGACTGGCTGTGGTTTTAAAGTGATGACAAAGCTTGTATATGTTGTGTACACAAGTATATTTGTATGTGTATGTCACTATCAAATTCATGTGGACATTTAGAAGTGCTCAGATACATCATCACAATTAACATGTATTTGAAAGATAAAGAAAATTAGTAAATTCCAACAAAAATATCTGCTTTCCAATGTTTTAAAGACTTTATGACCATTTATTTATTCTCAGCATGTCAATCTCATCAAATCACTGAAAAGTTGAAAGTTGACTTCCAATATCTTCTTTGTAATTTATTCATTTTTCAATGCATTGATTGCAAGGTTTGATGTGAAAACTGCTGTTGCTAAGGCTCAATCTGTAACAACAAACTGAGTATGAACAACACAAAATATGTTATGCTCAAGTGTTTGTTATACCATTTCACATACAAATTGTAAACATGCCTCAATGTAGAAAATGTGTCATATGTCACTTACAACTAAAAGTTCATTATGAAAAACGTAATTTCAGCTTGACTGTGAAGTTCATTTATTTCACTTCATGTGACAACCATTGACCAAATTCATGGACTTGGTTTTTTTTAACAAAAGTATGAACCTCTGATGGACTTGTTTTTCAACACATGTATAAAACTTGTGATTTATTTATCTAAAATCAAGGTCACTAGAAAAATAAATTGCAATGATATGCGGTATTGTCAAATAAAATGATCTGAAGTGCTATTACAGTTACAGGTATAATGTACGTGCAGGTGTGTTCGTAACTGGCATTGCCGCCAAACATCCTGTCATATACTTAACAGTTCAGTGGAGCAAGGCTAGTACTACAAGGTCACGTAGCAAGACTTTTTGTTTTGTACTTTTTTCAAGAAATATTGAGTGTATTTGCAAGGAACCTGTTACTACTAGAGAGGGAGGAGTGAGAATGGGGTAAAACTTACAAGGATTACCATAACATGTACTTTGTACCTTGTGCCATTAATTTGGTGGGATTTTTCTAACCTCGTATCAATACCTGGGGAACTCAGGTAGATTTTTACCCATGTGTACTTTATCACCCATAAAAACATTGACTACATAAACACACTGATACTAAAAACAAATTAAATAAATACAATTTAAATATACCTTTTCGTAAATGAAGAAATTATTTGCAAGTTTGAACTTTAAAATGAAATATTGAGAATGATAACAAAAACTCATTTATCTCTAACACCTAACATGTAACTTGTCTATACGTATTGACACATAAAGTTACATGTATACATGTAGTACTATGATATAGTCCTTCAACAGGTGTTTTTTTCACAGCCCCTATACTTTACATTATAAATATTGCATGAATTGATATCTTTTATTTTCTTCTTTAACTGTAATAATCAAGTAAAATCCTTGACTTTATGTTAAAGTATAAGCATATGACCATTATCTCTGTGTTTCCCTACCTGTATTGCTCTCTAAGTATTTAGACCAATAACCTTTAAGGTCAAAGGTCAACACCATAGAAACTGAGGAAATCACTTTCTCTGACAAAGAAGATTAAGTCTTGATCATTTGTGTCAATTTCAGCTGTTTGTTTAAAAATTAGAATGAAATGTGTATTTATGTCGTGAATTACATGGTAAATGTACATGTAAAGGTGAAATGCCAGTTTATGAAATCTGACAATTTGGTATTAAACAATGTCTACAATATGGTTTGAATATTTTACTTCTCTGACAACTACATGTACATTGTATAAAATCAAGAACAATTAGTGTTTCTTTTATATTTGAATACGGTCTCCCTGGCATAAGTACGTACCCTGGTCTCCATACGGATGAAGTTTTTGAATTCGTTATTTCCCCCATTCAAAATCCCCATTCGCATGGATTCTGCTAGGCCAGGCATTAAAAGGCTGCACATTGTCCCTAGGGAGATATTTTTTGACCCTGGCATTGGCATGTTCATACAGTGGAACAACGTTGTTCAAATATAACAGAGCAAGTTTCAACAAAGCTTTTCTCTTCAATCATGCGTGACGTTAGAGAGAGAGAGAGAAATAAATAATTGTGATCACCCTATAACACAATTATAACAAGGATAAGCCTTTTCCTTAGACAGATGCCCCCCCCCCCCTCCTCCAACAAAAATCTGGAATCAATGTTTTCTTGTACATCCTAAAAACACCCAAATTATTAAATGGACAATGCTTCCTAACCAAATCCTTGTACATAGGTTGCACATACAGTTTACTGCCTAGCTTACAATATGTTTGTACTTGATATACCTTTATCAAATACAAGAACAAAAATACAAAACATTCCATAGTCAATATCTAGGTCGCCATGGTCATGACAGCTAACAGTTGATAGTAGCCAGGCATTCAATGTAACAACTTGACACTGCCCCATAGGAACACTTGTATGTCATCCAGTTAATATCATAAAATACTTGAAACTCCAATTAAGAAGAATGTAGTTACTGTTGCTACGGTAATGTGTTAATCTATCCTGTGTTAGAGATACTTTATTACCATACCAGATGAATGCATTGAATGGATAGGGTTACATGTAGGTCAAAATCATCAAACTTTATGTCAAGTCATTTACTAACTCTATTTACTGGTATGGCCTGAATTATGTCACCACATCATGCACACTAGTATCAATGTAGTGTTTCCTTTAACTTAACAACAGTGATTGGAATTTATGTCTTGCCTTTGGATACCAAATGATAATAAATAGCTGAATAAAAATCACCAAAATTAGTGTTTCAATGTAAATGTACGTAAGCAATATGTACAAAAAACACCTTCAGTCTATCGAATAAGATAATTGTCGTTATTCTCTGTTTCGTGTGTTTTTACAGTTTTGTTTTCACAGGAGTTTAGTTGATGTGTATTTTTGTTTTTGTTTTATTTGAGTTATTTCAGTTAATTTTGAATACATATGAACAGTTTGCCCAGAATGAGTTTAACGCAATATAATGTAAGAGTGAATGGAGTACGGACTCGACTAGTTGCTCGACAACTATTTTCCGTTTTCTCCTTTTCCATATTGTTTTTTGTCAATTCTTTACAATTCTGGAATAAATAAAGTAATGCTGAATTATTAGGATAGTACATTACAATGAATCAATCAAACTTGCCCAATACTAAAACAGTAAGCTCAAAATTGTTTTACAAGTCTTTTAAAAGTTCTGTATTTTAATTGATTAACTTATAACAAAGTCATTTGAGTGAATTAAGCCAGGTATTAAACAATCATTATTTCATAGTGTTCATTTGGTTGAATCATGTTATGATGGCTCCCTAACATATGTCGTGACCATCAAATGACAACACATTAATTGTAATCGCTGTAATATACTTCCTATATAGGGTGACATCCCTGGTTGGTCACAGGTGTTCTGGTAATAAAGGTATTTGTCTTCAATTCTAAATACAGTTGCAACCAACAAGAACATTTACTGAAATTGGGACAAAGGGTGTTGATCATGTTTAAAAATAATTTGTAAATAGAATTTGTGAAATTGATTTGTTATGTTCAGATGGGAAAGTTTAACTTTAATGAGCCTGTCATCGCTACATTGTATCATAGACCCTCCACCCACATCTATGATTGTATGAGGGGTGATCCTGATAAAATAGCATTATTGAAATTATTGTTTGGGTTGTTATTCATACTACAAAAAGTCAGTCAACATAAAAATTTTAAAATATAGAGTCTGAATTTGCCAACTTGATCATGTACATGTAGTTTTGACCACAGTCACTTGTGGACTGTCATTACAGTATTGAACAGCCTTATTAAAAAGAAGTAAAGTACTTATTTTTTGCATTCATACTAATTTATTATATATACATTTCTATAAACTGAACCCATTGAATGTACATTTCTATAAACTGAACCCATTGAATGTACATTTCTATAAACTGAACCCACTGAATGTACATTTCTATAAACTGAACCCATTGAATGTACATGCCTGAACCCATTGAATATACATTTCTATAAACTGAACCCATTGAATGTACATGCCTGAACCCATTGAATGTACATGCCTATAAACTGAACCCATTGAATGTACATGCCTGAACCCAGTGAATATACATTTCTATAAACTGAACCCATTGAATGTACATGCCTGAACCCATTGAATGTACATGCCTATAAACTGAACCCATTGAATGTACATGCCTGAACCCATTTCATGTACATTTCTATAAACTGAACCCATTGAATGTACATTTCTATAAACTGAACCCATTGAATGTACATTTCTATAAACTGAACCCATTTCATGTACATTTCTATAAACTGAACCCATTGAATGTACATTTCTATAAACTGAACCCATTGAATGTACATTTCTATAAACTGAACCCACTGAATGTACATTTCTATAAACTGAACCCATTGAATGTACATTTCTATAAACTGAACCCATTGAATGTACATTTCTATAAACTGAACCCATTTCATGTACATTTCTATTGCCTGAACCCATTGAATGTACATTTCTATAAACTGAACCCATTGAATGTACATTTCTATAAACTGAACCCATTGAATGTACATTTCTATAAACTGAACCCATTGAATGTACATTTCTATAAACTGAACCCATTGAATGTACATTTCTATAAACTGAACCCATTGAATGTACATTTCTATAAACTGAACCCATTGAATGTACATTTCTATAAACTGAACCCATTGAATGTATATGCCTGAACCCATTGAATATACATGCCTATAAACTGAACCCATTGAATGTACATGCCTGAACCCATTGAATGTATATTTCTATAAACTGAACCCATTGAATGTACATTTCTATAAACTGAACCCATTGAATGTACATTTCTATAAACTGAACCCATTGAATGTACATGCCTGAACCCATTGAATGTACATTTCTATAAACTGAACCCATTGAATGTATATTTCTATAAACTGAACCCATTGAATGTACATTTCTATAAACTGAACCCATTGAATGTACATTTCTATAAACTGAACCCATTGAATGTACATTTCTATAAACTGAACCCATTGAATGTACATTTCTATAAACTGAACCCATTGAATGTACATTTCTATAAACTGAACCCATTGAATGTACATTTCTATAAACTGAACCCACTGAATGTACATTTCTATAAACTGAACCCATTGAATGTACATGCCTGAACCCATTGAATGTACATTTCTATAAACTGAACCCATTGAATGTACATGCCTATAAACTGAACCCATTGAATGTACATTTCTATAAACTGAACCCATTGAATGTACATGCCAGTGGTACAGTATATGTACATATGACACTTTATAAGAATATACATAAAATTTATGAAAAATACAAACTTTTTCTTACAACTTAAAACAAGACAGTTGAACAGCATAATTACAGCCTACAAAGTACTGTGTGTTTGACAAATCGATGAGAAGTGAGGTCACAACCTGCAGTCACAATACACTCCAGTTAACAGAGTTGTTACTTTCATTAATCCAAATACATTGACTTGGGGCTGATTTGCCAGGCAACAATCACTTTTATTATAGTAATCACTTAGTAGTGTTACTGTTGACAACCTGCAGCTGAGGGGAGGAAAATGTTTTCCACATCACTACACTACACACCCCCCGGGAAGCAAATCAATTTAATGAAGTTCCTGTAGACCAATTACAGCTGAGGGGGGAGGGGGAGGGGGTGAGAGGAAAGTATGTTCACCGTCGTTACATAACAACTCCAGGAAATTAATTATCTTTATTTAGTAGTGTTACTGTGATGATCTACAGCTAGGGGGGATGAGGGGGTGGGATGGGGGGGAGAGAAAATGTTTTCCACGCCGCTACATATCACAACCCCAGGAAACAAAGTACTTTCAATTATAATACAACATGTAGTAGTGAGAATCTGCAACTCAAGTGGAAGGGGAGGTATTTTCCACATAAATACACAAGTCTACATCCCCAGGAAATGAATTACACTTATAATAGTAGTGTTACTGTTGACAGCTGAGGGGAGGGAAGAGTTTTCCACATCACTGCACCACAACCCCGGGAATGAATTGACTACTTTTTTCATTCACTTTTCTTTTCTTAGCCAACATTTTTTCTTATTTTGTTAAATTCACATGAAATATAGCCAGTGAAATAATGTGTAAATCTGTGGGTTGGCCAGTAAATGAAGAAAACCCCTGGGAATCTCACGTTAGTTCCTTTGTATTGTAGCTACGTGTATATGTACAGTTAGGGAACATAAAAAAATAATGTGTTTCGGATAACCCGACTGACCATAAACATTTTTTTTGCATGTAGAAATGTAAAATGGTGACATTTTACTTCTATTTCCATTTTCAAATTGATTTTCATGCCTTTGCCTCATCTGTGGTCATAAATCAAATTCTAGAAAGAAACAAGTCCCTATAGATAATATAAGTTACAGTACAGTCTGAATGACATGTTCATCTACTTAACTTATAAATATCACAGGTAAATTCTTTGCACAATTCTGAGTATGACAATATACAAAGTCATCTAACATGGATTTACAGACAAAGGTTTGTCTATAGTGACATACAATATACACTTGTACACTTGGCAATATAAAACCACACTGTCTTCACTCTAAAGACCTTTCTTCAATATTTGTCTTTTATTTTTGTCAAACATAACATTTTGAAATGAGAATTCTTAAGATCAAATGCCAACACTGATGAATTTGTATGTCCAAAATTTTATTACAAATATCAGTGAGTAGTAGGCAAGAAATAAAATATCTATAAATATTTGTTTTATCTTTAATACCATGAAATGATTAAGCTGTCTCATCCATAATGTCAATATTCAATATTTAATTTGGAATTTAATTTCATTAACTAGATTTCATTAAGTTGAATAATAAAATGCCACTTCACGTAGTGTCCTTGTCTTATTGGCATGGTGTAATGTTTTAATATCACAATGTGTTGATGTGTGCTAATCAACAGGTAGTAGTCAATTGTCTTTGTAAAAAAACGTTATAATTTTTACATTTACTGTTTTACATGGGGTAGTTGTTTCTCTATCCATTTAAAAGTGACTGGATATTCGTAACACTCACGAAATAGTTGACACTGTGGT
The DNA here is from genome assembly GCF_964340395.1 of Glandiceps talaboti. Lineage (NCBI taxonomy): Eukaryota > Metazoa > Hemichordata > Enteropneusta > Spengelidae > Glandiceps > Glandiceps talaboti. The sequence continues at coordinate 479,162 of NC_135558.1, read as the reverse complement.
ATCCAAATATGTTTATACCAATTACATACTCATTTCACGCCGTTATGTTGTGCGAGTCATGCATTGAATGGGCGATTTAGCGATTAGCAATGTTTCACTAACACATTGACAACGCAGTTTCCAATATCTGTACGACTCATAACCATAATGAAAACAAACATATGTAACGGTCTTACCTCGTGTTCTTGGATGCTAGAAGTTTAATCAAACCCCACAGAAAGTCTTCCGATCCTGAGTGACAGATGAATGACATCACAGTCTTTGATTTGTCCTTGTGGAGATCGTCCACGAAATACTCGAGGGCTGCATGAGCTTCTCCGCTGTTGTTTTGCATCAACAGTGGGAAATACTCCCTCTCTTTCCAGTGCAGCGCCATTTTGGTACAAATTCACTACTTACATATTATTTGAGAATATTATGGACGGATTGAACAAAGTTTCTTACTCGGTGATCAGTCAATTTAACAACATTTCGGCTATCATTGACAACGAGTCGTTTCAACAGGTGTAGCTAGTAGTGTTCATGTTGCTGGACGTTGTCATGTTTGTGCTCTATTTCTTATGCAAATAGTTATGGACCGCCTAGGCAGCATTAAAAATGTAACTGAGTACGCTTGGCGTCGTTGATAGATAAACTACCAGCTGGGTTACAAACAGTAACATTTCTAACGGAGTTATGCAAACAGCAATGACGGGTCATATTTTATCATTACATTTTTTGAGGTTGCCATTTCATCGATTTTTAAGCTCAAGAGTTCGTCCAAGTGTAACGATGGACTGTAAACAAGGGGTTTCCCTGATCACTACCTTTTGACCCCGTTGTAAGACCTCTAGAGGTCGCTGTTTATCTTGCCCATTTGGCATAAATCGTACTAGATGGTTGGTAATAGTTGTATGATTTGCAACACACTTGTTAGTTTTATTCCTTATTATTTTCATAATTGCATACATATTTTACTTTTTTGTTAAAATAGAGAACATGGCCATGGCAACTAGATTAGAATGCCTCATTAATTATTAACTACCATACAGACTTACAAGTAACCATAGACCCTCCACCCACGTGGAGGGGCTATGAAGTAACCATTATTATAAATACACATTATCAAATATCCTGATTGTAAATAAGTAAATAGACAAACAGAAAAACTGGTTAATTGGTGATTTAACCATAAAAGAGTCAAATGAATACAAGTACCTCGGATACTGGATCACACGTAATCTTTCTGACCATACCCACTTAGAAAATTATCAAAGAAGTTTGACAGCTTATTCCCTATCATGAAAAGTACCCTTGGTAACCATGGTAACATCGACAGGGTCAATTTTGGCTCATCTCTATGGAATCACATAGTGCGTCCAGTACTGGGATATGCAGGTGAAATACTAATACTTAGTCGAACTGACATGGAATGTTTAGAAAATATGCAAATATCTGTGGATCATAACATGCCCCTATACCAATGTTACAGGCCCACTTGGAAAACTTATCTAAAAAGTTATATTTACTTTAGCTTTTCGATGCTTGGCAATATATATCTCAGAGGCTATGAATAACCTAAAAATTGCCTAAATAGAAACAAAAAACTGCAGATCTGCCGGGGGGGGGGGGCCTTGGACTCCATCACCCCAGAGGCCACTCATTCGTTAAACCAACAATAAGATTCACCAAAATTGGTAAAAAAAAAAAAACCTTGAAAAGCTTCTAGGGGAGACCCCCTCGGACCCCCCCCCCCGCATAAGAGGTAGACATGTCCAAGCCTCAAATCAAAGTTCTTCCCTCCACCTCTTACTGTCAAGATGCTGTGAAACTTTATTTCAAACATGTTTCAACCTTATGTAGTTGCTTTTTATATGTTAGAACTGTCTTGTAAAGCTTGCAAATTATTGTCTGAAAGTGTCTGTGAATAGCCTAAACATTGCCTTTAGAAGTAAAGAACCTCCAGGGCTTCTAGGGGAGACCCCCTCGGACCCCCCCCCCCCCCATAAGAGGTAGACATGCTCCAGTCTCAAATCAATAGAAAGTTCTTTCCTCCACCTCTTAGTGTCAAGATGCTATGAAACTTTATTTCAAAAATGTTTCAACCTCACGTAGTTGCTTTTTACATGTTAGAGCTGTCTTGTAAAGTTTGTAAATTATTGTCTGAAAGTGTCTGTGAATAGCCTAAACATTGCCTTTACCCAGTCTCAAAGCTCTTCCCTCTACAGCTTACTGTCAGACGCTATGAAACTTTATTCAAGGGGGTCAGTGACTTTTTGTCGGCCCAATGGAATAAAACACTGACACCTCCCCCCCCCCATCCCCCAAGCTGGAGAAACTGACCTGTGTTTCTGAATGTTTGAGCTCACCAATCAAGTTTCCGATTTGTATTTTCAGTGTGTCACCATACCATAAAAACTGTCAACGATGTTTATTTAATTGAAAATCAAACATGTATGAAATATGTAGTTTTCTAAATATAATCTCTGTGTGATAGAACAGCATCTTTTTACTCTCTGTATTACCATGTGCGAAAACCAAACAGAAAATTGTGGCAACAAATGTAGGTGTTCAACATTGACATAAAAAAAATCCGGATATCTCAAAGAAGCAAAGAAAAAAAAAGTTGCCAGCATAGGCGAAGGAGAAAAAAAATAATTCTCAGGCAAGCAGGTGGGGAAAAAATAATGACTCTCCACCAATCTTCCAAGCCCCCCCCCCCCCAGGATATCGAATGGTCTACCCCTTAACAAATCTCAAAACACTTAGAGAAGAAATAAAAAAAATCTCTCAGACAATAAAATCCAGCAAATAATTTTCAAGTATGATGAATCTAAATGGAAAGAAGATATGAAAAAAGTATAGTCTCATTCACTACCGTAGGTTCAAAACATCATTCTTTAGAAATGGAACCGTATCTTAAATCAGTAAATGACTTCAAGGGGCCACAATTAAAATTTTAAGCACGATCCTATACATTTGGACTTTCATATGAAAAGAGAAAGTGGGAAAAATGTGACTCTGATTGCTACTGTCCCTGCTGTGGGCAAGAAGATAAATAAATAAATAAATAAATAAATAGTTACAGGAGGTCGATAGCACAGAAAACAGAGATTTCTGTGAAAAGTTACTGGGTCATGGAAATTAAACCATCAACTCAATGCTACAATCAATAAAAAACAGTCATGCTTGGGATAGTAAAGTTTGTGACGCTTTGAATGATTTCCTAACCTTACATCATCTTAGAATTTGATATAATTTATAGTCACCGATCGTGAAGAAAGTGGCACAACAATCGAAATAAATGATTACTTTGTTTTAACAAGTGTTCTGTGCAATATGATATGAAGGCTTTTGGCCTTAAGTAACTTGTCACTCTGATAGATTTTGCTTGACGATTTAAATGTAATTTCTACAAATCAAATCATAAGTTCTCGAAGTTATTTAGCATCCACTGTACAAGTCTGATGTGTTCACAACTTTAAGCCGTCTCACAGTCATCACTCTCCTCTACTCTCCTCTATTCTCCTCTACTCTCCTCTCCTCTCCTCTACTCTACTCTACTCTCCTCTACTCTACTCTACTCTCCTCTACTCTACTCTACTCTACTCTACTCTACTCTACTCTACTCTACTCTACTTGTATCATTCTCTTAAATCTCTGTCTAGCATAGTCCAGAGACTTGTCGTTAATTTTGTCTGATTATTGTTTTGATTTGAAAGATGTGATGCTTGAAATATAAAGTGACACCACGACTAGTCTCCAGACTATGTCTAGCAGTGAAGGGAAAACTATTTTTACGTGCATTAGGGAGCCTTCAGTATTTACAGGGGGCGGAGGACTCGGGGGTGGGTCACATTTTACAAACCTGTTCTTGGCGGAAGGTCATATTTTGCATTACAATGTTTAGGGGAGGGTCACATTTCACAATCCGTAGTTTTGTGACCTAATTGAAGATTCAATTATTGTAAATTGGTTTTGTATTTTTTGAGATGTAAAAGTGAGATTAGCACTCAATATTTATTTTTACAAGTACTTTACATGCCAAAATACAAAAATAAAAATATATGTATTGTAAGAAAATTGTTTTATAAAAACATTTTGTTGAGTGTACCATCTTACCTTATCACTCACACTGTCCGTGAATGTTGTGTAAAATATTATGATGATATCGATGATGATGATGGTGATGATGATGATGATGATGATGACGATGACGATGACGATGACGATGATGATGATGATGATGATGATGATGATGATGATGATGATGATGATGATGATGATGATTTAGTTTTGAATGTCATAGAGAACACGGACAGTGATACATGTACTGGCTCAAGTAGTACCAGCGAGTCAGATTAAAGTGACACTGATAATGGCAATACTGAAGGTGAAGGTGATGATGATGACAATGATATCAGGGAACTTGTACAAGTGACCAGATCAGACAGAGTATGCACAACATGGAAAGCACGTTTTAGATACTAACTAGATTGTGTATGATTATACGAGAAATGTAACTAGCCAGTCTTTAACTGTTTGTCACTTTATATGTATAAATATTGCTTTCTAATACAGAGTCAAAATTATTTAATTTGTATGTATACATACATATAATGGGAATATTGATTAACGTTCAGTGTATGCAATTGTAATGGGGAGGGTCATGTTTTACAAAATGGGGCAAAGGGTAGGGTCACTTTTTACAAATGGAGAATGGGGGGGTCATGTTTTATTTAACAGACCATGCACGTGTGATTTCCTCCGCCCCTGTAAATACTGAAGGCTCTCTTAGAGAAGTCATTGTATAAGTCTTTACATAATCTGCTCCTTACTTTACAATTACACAATAACACTCAAGACATATCATGTTAATTTATTCAGTTTGTGACTTTAATATGGAAGTCATTATATTTTGTCAACACGTTAATTGTCGACGCACCTGTCATAGTTACAATACATAGGGTGATATGTAGCCCTGAGACTGTGACCTGAGTCTAGTCATAGCAGAATGGAGCTGACCAATAGTATCTTTCCTTTCAAGAACTCTTGATATCATGAACAGTGTGTACACTGTTCAATCACGGCATTCGCCCAAAATACGTCAAATTTTGAAACCGTCGGCTATCAACCATAACGCACAATGTAACTCAGAAATATCACATATACGATATATTTGTTTTCGAAAATATTTGAACTTTTGTTGAAAATATGTGGAAGAGGCTTGAGGCAGTTCATATTAACTTAACATAAATGCTAAGTAAGTTGTGTTTTCAGTTTGATTAAATTTGTATTAATTTCTCAGGTACGGAATCATTGTTGAACAATTGAAAGTGACTTCAATGACGTCACATCCGTTGTTTCATCATCCATAGTACCATCATGACATCATCATAGACGATTTCCGGTAAATGACTCGTTCCAATACAAACAGATAAGTGTTTTGGCTATAACACACCAGGCTATTGAACTTGGAAGCACTTAATTGAGCATGGTGGCTCACGTGTACGTGGTGCAAACTGAGATAATCTAAACCTTAAAATCTAATGTCATGCTTTTCCGGTCGTCATCAGGGAATCAAAACTGAAACAAAATGAGACAAAAATATGATAATTATTTTCCACCCTTTGTTATATTTCAATGATTTTTCACTCTCTCAAATTATCATTGTGATGTCACATGTTCTGCATTTCATAATCGATCGAATGTTGAACGTTTCTTTAAAATATACTAAAACGGCAATACTCCAAATTTAGTGCAATAGACCTTGGCGACTTTGTATTTCTGAATGTTGTATGGTTACAGTATCTCTCTTGATTTTCACTGAATGAATTTTGATTTTTTTCTTCAACAATGTAGCAGCAACAATTTAATGTTTTTATTTGCTATAGGTCAATCATGTTAATAAAACTTACCGGGTGAGGGTTCAGGTCCCAAGTGTTGATCTAACAGCGTAGTTGATACCACACCATGAGGCCAGTTGCTAGCAGGAGTGAGCCAGTTGTCTGGATGTAATTTGCACCTATAGGATAGAAACGAAAAAAAAAGTTATAAGTTTTGTTTTGTGACAACAAAATTATCGCGTATAATGACCCGATATCGTGCGTAAACTATGGTCGTTGGTGGCACTGTCTTGACCCAAGAGCAGTGACATATTGTCGAGATTCAACACCAACAGTAACCCACATTTAGTTATACCTTAACGGTAATGTTATGTAACATTTGGAATATATTGTTCAATATGGTCATGTAACGTTTAAATTTTTCACACAAAAATAATTAATCTTTTCTCCATGACGATTTCAAATGTTTAAGTACAAGTACAAGCTAAGGTGGTTTTAGTAGCGAGCATCCCAAAAAGTGTGGGTGTCGGGATATATAGAACGGAAAAAACAACATATTCTGGTTACGTCATATGACAATGGTAAAATCCACTTCATCCAGTGAAAAAATATTAACATTTGCAGCTTACCTGATTCTGCAGTTGTTGGTGCATTGGCTGAGAAAAGAAAATGAAAATTAGCTTATTAAGTGTCAGAACTCTTATGTTACAGTACAGGTTGTTTGTATGAAACTACAAAATACCATTAGAAAGGGAAGCGTCATATTAAGCAGACAAAGAAAACATGCAAGTGAGAGAAGAGAGTAGTTTGGGTAATATGCTCTACCGATTCAATTGGTACAGCGATTGATAATAAAGAGAGGTGAAGATGTTAACTATCCATTGATACATATATTAGATGATGAACTCGTACACGTCTGTCTGTCTGCCTGTCTGTCTGCCTACCTCTGTCTGTGTGTGTGTGTGTGTGTGAGTCTGTCTGTCTGTCTGTCTCTCTCTCTCTGACTCTGTCTCTCTCCCTCCCCCCCCCCTCTCTCTCTCTCTCTCTCTCTCTCTCTCTCTCTCTCTCTCTCTCTCTCTCTCTCTCTCTCTCTCTCTCTCTCTCTCTCTCTCTCTCTCTCTCTCTCTCTCTCTCTCTCTCTCTCTCTCTCTCTCATCTATAAAACTTACTTCCAGATGCTGCTGTGGTACCTCCAGTACCAGCTGCAGCTGTCGATCCAGCAGCAGCAGCAGTCGTTCCAGCAGCTGCCGTAGTACCTGAGTTAGTTTACGAAATATATATATGGTCGTGAATAAGTTGTTTGTTTATTTGTTTACTTGCTTTTGTTTTGTCGTATACATAACTATCAAAGCTTTGCAACAAGGTTTGCAACTAAGACTGTACGAATACACAGTGGTATGATTATATGGACATTGCAGATCTAGCCACAAAATTATGTTGTTGGCAAGCGACCTCTCTTTCTAACTCTTTCTGCCCACAGCATCTAGTAGATTTAACTAACATTCTGCTGTCTCGAAAAACATTGTCAAGAAGTATAACCAAGTCTCTCGGCTATCTATCCAATATTCGAGAAATCTAATTATACGAAATGTAGTAATCATTTTTGTGAACTCTGTAGCTCTAGAAGTGCATGAAATGTGTGTCGTCTAACGAAATACAAAACCCGGTCGCCATTCATGCAGTCAGACTCTATTTCGGTCTTGATAAATTTTGAAGCAACCAATTTTTAAAATAGTATTGCGAATCTTTACACAGAACGCGTGTAATATATTTCGAATAACCGCTAATTTTGAATGTATAATTAAATAGGTCAATTTTAGCGAAATTCAGCCCTCATAATTAGTGTTTTTGCGTAGTTGCCATGACAACAATGACCTACCATAGACGTAGGCAACACAGCAGACGAATAAGGTGAAGATAAAAACTTGCTTCATCATCTTGTCTGAGATTTAGATCTGTAAGGAAAAGATAAAACAGTCTAAATATTTCACACAGACACCAATCTACTATAATATTGGTATACGATACGTACATGGTGGTGAAATGTTATACCCCTTTCGTTAATGTGGCCAGATAGCGCTTCCGATGAATATTAAAAGTATTGGCATGACGACGGCCCACCCGGGGGACACGTCACACAAACCTGATCACACTAGGCTCTAGAAGAAAGTTCTTAGAAGCATAAAGAATTACACGTAGAGACAGCGCCATCGGTGGTACAATTATGAGATGTCGGATTATGTACAGCATGGGGAGCTGTGTGGAGCGCACACAAATCGTCCGCTCCCTGCAGGTAAACATGCAGACGCCACTGACCACAGTAGTATGTCTATTGTTAACTATAGATAAGAAAAAAATTCGCCAAAACAATCGCTATTGTTGAGTTGTTGTTGTTGTTGTTGTTGTTGTTGTTGTTGGTTGTTGGTACGGTGTGTATTTACAGTTGTAGTTGCATTGTACGTACGTTCGTTATATTGCACCCCGCCCCAAAATAATGAATGCTATTTTAATACTAGAATAGTACTCTTAACATCAAAAATAAAGGTTTGGTTTTAGATGTAGGCCTAAAATAATGAAGAGTTATATATATGATAACAGCACGTATCCATGACGACCGCCACCCAGTACGTGGAATCATGCATATTATAATAGTAGCCGTCGGCTTCCTTTGAAACGCGAGTCATTGCCAATCTTTATGTCTAATTTAGGTACCACTTCGAGGGAAAGTTAAACAAAAACGACCATTTCTTAACATTAAAATGGAACCAAAAAACCACATATTGTATACGAATGAAGGTTGACCAGGTAACTGTATCATGTGATACCGTGACGGTACTAGTTTTTTGGCTGTGACGAATCTGGTACTTTTTTACGTTTTGCGTGCTTAGGTTTTGTCATTGAATAACACGATGTAATACACGAATTGAATAACATTTAACATCATCGCATGGGCGCTACGACAGCGCGAGTGATCCTAATCTCTAACCGGGGAAAACAAAGGGGGGGGGGGGTTCCACTGCCATTGTGAGTCAGAAAGCATATTTTTTATCGCCATGACATTACCTCCATACATTTGTTAACGTTAATGAGAAGACAAATTGTGTACTTTCGCCATATCTATGTATCCATGGCCAATTGCCATCCATTCCATGACGACGCCGTTCGTACGTAGAATATCGGCAACCGAATACGTGGATGTCACAATGAAGACCAAGAGAACATAATTCGAAACACATTATTAAGTGCCGTCTTACTAAACAAAATCTTACTGACAATTTGCAACATTTTGTCGTCAGGTACAACAAAAATCATACAAACACTGTTTGTTTCCATCATATGGTGTGCCTTGGTGAAATCTTACCAACATTGCTACCATTGTCTGAGATAGTGGCCTATCATAGACATTGTAAAAATCCATTTTTTTTCAGGAATGTCAAATGAACCAATGTTACTTCATAATTGTGTAGCAATTTTTGTAAGCTTTTGTTGCGCAGACAATTAAAATGTATAATATTAGTAAGAATTGTGTGGTGCTACCAAACGACAACTGCCAATTAGCTAGTTTCTATTGTACCTACTTTCCAATTCAGTACGTACATATAAGTCTAATGTGGATTTCTGATGAAAAAAAATACATGAATTCAATGTTAATTCCCGTGGCACAAACAGTCATCTACGTACCTGATGTACAACTAACACGGAATGGAAATCTTGGCAAACTGGTCTCTGTTGTTCTATCTGGGCTGAACACTGGGCGTTCTCGTCTCATAAACGGTGCTTTTTATACCCTTCACTGTCTATGCTTCAACATAGGCTACGATTACCGGCGTCTTATAGGCTGATTTCTCAATCACGTGATCGGTGTTTACTCACGAGGGCGGATGGTGCCTTCTGTAACCATGCTAACCGTTAATAAAGCCCACGATATTTATTAGTGGGAGTGGATATTCTCCGTCAAGTAATATAGCTTTGACAATGAAGAACGGAATATTCCGACATAAATTGTCACGCTTTTTTTGTGCACTCTCAAAGGAAACAGTGTCAAGTGAAGTATCGACATGGAGATATCACATATAATACTTGTATGGTTTCTGTAACACCAAAATGATAGCAACACATAACACCGACATTTCGGCAAATACAAATTAGTAGCCACTTATTCAGTTTCAACAACCGCTAAATCCATGCTGTCCCTATTATAGAAACAAAACGTCAAACGTACAGGTTTAGTATTAGTTACAATGTGAGTACGAAAACATCAGATTTACGCCTTGGAGGTAACTAGAGGCACGGTGAAAAGGAATACACGGTTCACTTTTTCTCGTAGCAAATACACGCATAAAATCACCCAGCAGACACAACATCCATGATAGAATTAAATGCCAAGATTTCAATCCCAGGTTCTCACATTTGTGTTATCTTATCAATGGAACCATAAGGATTACATGTAGATTTTTTTTCTGGACTAATTTTTTATTTCATTAGTTCTGTCAGACAACTGTTTTTGACGTCTTAGTTGTAATCCTAATCTGGTCTTTTAAAGCATTTCCATAACACGCCGTCAGCTTCTACGAAAACCTTACCAGCAGTGCTACATTTTATATTTACTGGCTAGATAAAAATCTTACTAACGCAGTTATTAAGCCATCTGGCGTGTCAAATCTCTCACCAACATTTGCCGTAAGCTACCTTTAGGTGATAGCTATTGATTGGAATTTTCCAAGCACGTGACACGTAAAGACACCAGGGTCGAACATGTTCGTTGATGATCGTTCTGTGGTAGGCAAGAGCTAGAACTAAACTGTAGAGCCTTTACACATTCAAGTATGTCAATGTGGTATGCTCAGCTAGGTATATACACCGTAATGTAGGCAACATGTAATTAACACCGAATTCAGGCAATCGATTTTTTACCGCTAAAATGCCAACATATACTATAAACCTGTGAATTTTCGCTAAAATCTTATTTCCGCGGAAACCAAACACGCAAAAATTAAAATACATCTGTGTACATGAACACAATGTAACAGTCTGGTAATTAGTCAAATTAATCTTTGAGACCTAGCTGAATACTGTAAACTAGGGTTTAATACAGAATAACCACCATTTTCCCGTGACCGCGAATTGGCCTAGTATTCTAAACACATGGTGGATGTCATTTGTCAGATAATGTTCTTGTGTAGTAGTGTTTTCATAGTTTTACTATATTTCATAGCATTAATTAGTGTTTTCATAGTTTGACTATATTTCATACCACTAATTAGAATTTTCATGGTTTGACTATATTTCATATACCATTAATTAGTTACCTGAAACCATGTGAAAATTAACATCTGTTTAGTAAAAGTGGTACCATATGAATAATAAGAGTTTTAGGGAGGCCATGTTTACGATAATATAACATTCAATAGATTTTATACCATTTTATCGCCGACTAGTAGTAGCAAGATGTTTTCTTCCATGTAGATATATCCCACGTCATCCATGTTTAAATATTACCATGCTTCTAGATTTTAGCAATATTTGTAATATGTTGTCATGGAAACATGTTTGAAATAATCAATTTAAAAAAACAGTCTGGCGTCTGAAGTCGTAGAAAGAGGCAATGAGAATGTATCTAATCTAAAAATATACTTAACGTTGATAAAGGTAACTACTTAACCAAATTTTGCATTTTAGGTTTGTCTAATTATTGATAATTGTTATTTTTAATTTTAAATGAAAGTAAAAAAGTAGGACCTCAAATATCTTGCAATTCATGACACATAATCGTTCTTTCATGCTACCATGGAGCTGACCGATCATATTTGAATGGTTGGGTTCTTCCCTAATTGGTGTCAGAGGAATAAGATCTTTGCATGCCCCTATTCGGTACCGATGGGAACAAGAAAACCTTCCAACATTGTAGTCGACTCGGCTTTAATTACGCGTCACAAGCGAACCATGTTGTATTTCTATTGACATGTGAAGAAATCTGTCAACGATCCGACATTAAAAGCAGTGTACACTCACGGTGTCGTATTCTAACCTTACAAGAATCATACGAAGGGTGGAACCTGGTGGAAATTACACACCTCACCTTGTAAGGTGATAAACTTGCGGTTGTTTCAGGATACCCCTGATGTGAATTGCGCGGTAGCCGGGACAAGCTTAGGTGTCACAGACTTTTAAATCCACTCATGGCCCAAATCATTTTACCTGTGGTGTGTTAAATCCATTCATGGCTCAAATTTTACCTGTGGTGGTAAAAAAGACGAAAATACAGCTTTTGTGTCTGCACTTTTAATAGAACTTACTAAATCTGACTTTCCGATGGATTTTTGCTTTCATGTATTGCCATCACAACAAAATGAAAAATAGAACCCAAAACTTTGCTAATTGTCGGTGTCAATTCCACGTGCAACTAAAGTCACGGATATTTTGATTTCAAACAAGTCTTAAATGTCGGGATATGTCGTACTTGCACAATTAAGGTATTGTGTAAGTCCCAGTTAAACCGAGTAAAAAGCCGTAACCATGACAACAAAACAAATGTAAGCCATTGAATATGAGCTAGTGAATATAATGATTATGATTTCCGAAGTTAAAGATTAAAGAAAGTCCCATACACTAAAAGGGATGGCTTATTGTTCTCAAAGGGTATACTTTTCAGGGCCGGAATATTTTTGGAAAACCCTTCCCAACTGGACGCCTGGTAGATTTTGCTTCAATTTTAGCTCAGAATATTTCAATAATTTTCAAAATAATTCTTACGATTGTTGAAAGTAACAATTAAGTTGTCAAAAACAATTATTTTGGGCAGGTTTGGCAGGTTTTAGCCATTTCATGAACTGTTGTCTGCATGTATCGTAGACCCGTTTTGTTATCTACCTGTGTGATACAGTAGTGATGAAAATGGTCTCTTTTCTGGAGTGTGCACTTGTGGTATGACAACAACATTTGGGTTTGGAACTCACTGCGAAGTCTCCCCGTATCATTTCATAGAAAGTTTCTCGGCCGCCCCCTGGGAGGGGGGGGGGCGAAAACTTGGTGTGAATTAAAGTATTATATGTGATTTATAAAAATACTATTATGAAGATTTAGTTTAATACAAATGTCGAAGTATGCCTTCAATAGCATTGAAGTCATTTTTAGGAGGCATTATCGGCATAGTTGATGGCATACTAGGGGATTCTTCATTGATATGTATACAGCATATGCTATCAACTAGTTTATATTCTATATAGCATATGCTATCATCTAGTTTATATTGTGTGCCTAAATACCAGGTCGGAGTTCTGCCAATGGCAAGTTGTTGCTTAGAATTAATGTTTCTGTTAATCACAGGAAATCCAGGAATTAGTTTTTCAGACACAGGGGTAGAGGCAGTAAGCTTCTTTTGTACACGTCAAATAAAAATAGGGAACTTTCCACTCGAAATCCAGCTTTTTAGTTATTTTTTTCTTTCATACATATCATGTCCACAAGCAATGTCATTCTTACACAGAAACCGATTAACAATCTGCACACCCAGTGAATGAATATATGTTTTTGCGACATTTTGCCTATGAAATGAATAGTGCTACCATGCAGACATGAAACAATGGAAGCCATGTGCCAGCGTCTAGTTACAGTATGTTTAAATGTTGTTGTTTTTCATTTAGACAAAATGGAGCAAGACATTTATATCTTTTTAGATTAAAGTGTAACATGTACGTGGTTGTATCAAACAGTACCGGGGAACACTAACATGAAATATACAACGTGATGGCGATGACGGGGTAAGCGGGGAAGGAAAGGGTTGTCATCGTTCTGATTTACGACACTAGAAAAAAAGCAAAAAGCACTATAATAGACCTTGACCATAGTACGTGTAAAGTGACTTATGGTTTGTTGTCAATAGTAACTATGAAACTAAAAAACAAACAAACAAACACTGTATGTATTGTTGGCTCAAACCAGATATAGAAAAATTCCTACGGTAATCTGAGTTGCTGTAATGGGAAATGCGTCACTGTATTAAAATGGCGGTGTTTACTATGTCAAAACACAATGGCCGATATAAAAGTTTAACCATTTGGAGACCTTCCAAGATCAATCTAGTTTAACATATACGACGTATATATGTACGTGAAAACTTAAAGTTAGATGAATCCAATCTTAGACCACAATCATAGACAAATACACGGGGAAAACAGAGAGAGAGAGAGAGAGAGAGAGAGAGAGAGAGAGAGAGAGAGAGAGAGAGAGAGAGAGAGAGGGGGGGGAGGGAGGGAGGGAGGGAGGGAGGGAGGGAGGGAGGGAGACAGACAGACAGACAGACAGACAGACAGACAGACAGACAGAGCGCGAGAGAGAGAAGCGGCAAGAAAAAGAGAAAGACAGGGGGAGAGAAAAAGACAAAGGACCAGTATGGAATATGGTGAGCACACGCAGAACCAGACACATATTACATAGTTACATACATACATACATACATACATACATACATACATACATACATACATACATACATACATACATACATACATACATACATACATACACAGACAGACAGACAGGCATACATACATACATACATACATACATACATACATACATACATACATACATACATACATACATACATACATGCATACATGCATGCATGCATGCATGCATGCAGGCATGCAGGCAGGCAGGCAGACAGACAGACAGACAGACAGACAGACAGACAGACAGACAGACAGACAGACAGACCAACAAGTTAGTATTGATGATGTATCATTTAATATAAAACACGTTATTATATATTGATAATACAAGAATATAAAAGTGGTTCTGTTTATTGTCAAATCTTTACATACGTGTTTGAGTTTTGTGAGTAAATATATAGGCCAATACTACCATCAACTTAAGAAAGAAGAAAAGAATACATCCATTTACCTTACTTAGTCATGTGTCATGTGTCATGTGTCATGGTTGGGTAGTTGACTAGATGTAGACCTATATACATAATGTTATTATAACATCAATCAACAGTGAGTACAATATGTACACTTTCTCTATTCATTAACCTAATTTCTGAATTCAGTGTGATAACAGCATAAATAAATGTATGTAATTGAAAAATGTAAGTTGTTTGAAGCGTTTATTGTGCATTATTTGACTGGTATAAGTTTGTGACAATTATTGGAGTGGTGCATTTTCTGTTATCTGAATGGAAAAAGTTGTTTGTGCCATTAAATTTATGAGTTCGTTGCTGTCATGTTGATTCTATTTGTACCACCCCGTACAATCAAAACTCCACGGTCACTGTAAAGTGGCCATATCACTTAAATACATCAGATTTACCACTCAACTGAATCGCTGCCAGGACTTTGTCATGAGAAGGACACTTTATACAAATACACACCGTGACATTAACACAAGGACTTCTTTGTTTTCTGCAGAATTGACATCTTGTGAATATCACTGAAAGGTCACATACAAGAAAAAAATATGTATGTGTTGACAACATATCATTCAAAACTAGAGTTTGTAGTAGACTTGACTTGTTCTGTTGTCGTGTGTCCGGCGTGGTGTATGCTAAAAGTAACAACAGACTGATTTAAGGGACATACAGGAATTGTCAACCATGTTGGTACATGGTAAGGTACTCTAAAGGAAACGTGTGGAAATTGTCCTATTTATTGGCAAAACAATAAAGCTGTTCAACCCGTTCTACCCATACACATTTGGGGGTGGGGGTGGAGAGGGGGGGGGGAGCAATCTGATTAAAATCCGATGTAGATGTCGGCTAATCGTAATCGTTCATTGCTATTTTACCTTCATTATTTTGCCTGAATTGACCTTCTTGGTACATGTTTACATTTTTTAGCCTGATCGCTACTACTGCTACTACTACTACTACTACTACTACTACTACTACTACTACTACTACTACTACTACTACTACTACTACTACTACTACTACTACCACCACCACCACCACCACCACCACCACCACCACCACCACCACCACCACTACTACTACTACTACTACTACTACTACTACTACTACTACTACTACTACTACTACTTGGAAATCTTTATATATTTAGGAATCAGTGAATAAACGTTTTATGTAAAACTACTACTACTACTACTACTACTACTACTACTACTACTACTACTACTACTACTACTACTACTACTACTACTACATATATGATTGATCATAGTAAACAACATATGGTTGCTGAGGCCTAATGTAGGGTTGTTAAACCAGTGCACACAGTTTTGCTTTAGGCTTATCGTAAAGGAATCATTACTTATTCAAAACAGTCTGAAAACCGTCGTGACTGAAAGGCGCCCACAGGTAAAAAAACAGCAGCAACTACATTGAACCACAGACAAGGAAAAGATAATGTCATGAACTGATTAAATTAAATGGGAACTCGATACCACCTGCAAGCAGCCAATCGTATATTAAATATATTAATCTTTTAGTGTTGTCAAAAAGTACATTACTGTGCGCTTTGTGAACACATCCGTTCAATTCACTTATACATTATAAATGGTAGGGTCAAGGTCAAACGTGACAGTGAAAAAAACGACAAAACGTCGAAGTACATGTTACGAATTCGAAAGTGCCGTAATACCGCCAAAAGTATAGACAACTCGATGATCATGCAGATTCCTTCAAAATGGCATAATTTTAAAGTTATAGTTACTGTAGTTAGAATTATCTTTTCCTACATTTTGCTCTAATTTTCGATGGACAGTGTTTATGGTACTTGTTGAAGCATATCGATAATCGCAGTGATCAAACCCTATCAGTTTAAATATAAAATTAGAAATATGTTGACAAACAATTGGCTATGTTTGTACCTCTTTCATGAATGTTTACACACGGGCATCAAGCTAGGGTACAGAATACCAGTCAATAACTAGCTTTGGAAAATAGCGAAAATATATGTGTAATCGCAGGGCGTTCAGACAAACTCAATGTTGAAGTATTTATTTACTTTCTAATCGCGTCAACTGTGTAAATGTTAACTTGAAATATTGGGAGGATGTAAGGAGTCCGATATAGGTCAAGTAGTTGAAAGTAATACAATCGTATTCGTAAAATTGTGATTTATACCTTGAACAATAGGAGATATTTTAAAGCCCTCTTTACCCAGATCTTGTATTAGATAGTTCTCTTCAAACCCAAATATCATGACAAAGAGTGTTGACTGTGTACATGGTGAGAGGCTCTAAATCCGGTCATAGCACCGACGCCGATATTAATGTGTCCGTTTTTACTATCGATGAATTTAACAGCCTTCTATACCTAAGCCATTTTCTATCACGTGATCACTTCAATCCACAAGTGCAGCTGAAATGTGTCTGTACGTACTATTTCCAATGTCATTAAACACAAATTTAATTGCGTCAAATCCATTTACTAGGTAAAGTAAACTTGTAACTTTTAAGTATGTCACGTGACAATGTATATATTTTATTCGTCAATAAAATCGATGTGTACAAAAGCCGATAATGTTTGAGACATAACTTTGATGACGAATGTGTTGTTGGGTGGGTCCTTAGACATTATAATAGAAAGCGGTTGAATAGAAACAAAATGTTATCTGGCTCAACAAAATAGTTACATTCCATTGCTTGGCCCAATAAAAATCATACTAACATTCCTACATTTGATTTCCTGGCTGTACAAACATCTTAAAAACTTTCCTAAACTTTACTGTCTGGCTCGACAACAAGCTACTTCACTTTACTACCTGTTATCGCCTGGCGACGATTTGCAAAGAAGAATGGTAGATCACGCAAAGAACATGTTCACAATGTTCATAAGTTGTTTGTTTTATTAAACCTGATGAAGAAAAGCTTGTCTAGGTAGACGATGACATATAGTAATGTTATTACTTTTGTTGAAGTTTTGTTTCTGTTTTCCATATTCTGTAATTCACATACGGCTGTGCCATCATTTTAGATTTTTTTAGTCCATCCGTTCTAATATAGTTTACAGCCTATGGCCTATTTTGTGCTAGTGTGTGCGATTTTACAACAGTGTTAGTTCCCTGTGGATCAGAGAACTCAATGAAATTCATCTAATCTACCATAAGTTTATATTTTTTCAAGCACAACCTCTAAAATTTTAAATCAGAGTTCATTACCATCAATACTTTATTAATTTTGTCCACAAAATAGAAGTTGAGATAATAAAAGTCCTTTCTCTTGCTGCACTTTGTCAGGTTGTAGACGTTTCCATACTGGGTTTTGAGAAAGTTTACGGACTCTCTTGGCTACTGGCCAATCCTGATATTCAACAGAAAGGAATTTGTCGAACACTTGTCACTACAAACAGACGTACATGTACATTTTTTTATTGGGAAAATCTAAAATGGAATCCGCATGCATGTGCGTGCGTGGGTGCGTGTGTGCGTGCGTGTTGGGGTGATACTATAGACTGGTTTCTCCATTGTGTATGGTAGTACTAAAGAATACCAAAAGCTATATCAAGCACCCAACGCTGAAAACACGGAGGAAAATTTTTGAATCCTATCCATATTTCATGGGCGGTCACACCTGGTTATCTCTCGAGGTAGTGGTTAAACCCTTCACATAACGATGGCTAGTCTGCCAATTGTCGCTATTTCACGATCCATTATGTCTCTATGAGCTGTGGCTGAATCGTGCAGTGGGTACTCTCGTCCAACGTACGGTTCAATATACCCTGCCGTCATCCCGTCATACACTGCGGTAACAATTTCCCCGTATTCCTCCTGGTACAAAAATACGTCGACATACAAATTAATTGAGAGAAACTGCCAAAATTACTTTCCGCTGAAATCGAAACCACTTGTTGTCCATATTGTTGTGTGTTTAACAAGACATAAACGAGGAGTGTAACTCACATTGTACAACAATTTTCTCAGAGGATATACCCTAACTTTATAGTGTACTGTAATTGTGGCTTAACTTTCAGTTCCCATTTCGTCGGACCGGATGGACGACTTTCAGTGACTCCGGAAACTAATCGAAACACAGACTTTATCAAACACCTACAAGGTTTCTTACTTTTTCCTGCAAATATTCTCGAGCCAATCTATTCCTCCAAAAACCTTTCCGCTATGAAATCACAACTTATGAGTACTTTCATATCAACCTAACAACCGTAAATCTCAAACTAATAAGCTTACAGTTACAAGCCTTGAAAAAACACCGGTACGTTTTCTTGCTCCTGGTAAGCAGGAATGAGGCAAGTTTCATGCAAAGACATACAATGAAATTAGTGTCAGTAACTTATCAAAGCATATACACCACAGGAGCTGCTCTTTTTACTGATGATACAATGCTACATGATATAACAATCGAGTGTGGCTGTTACTGTTACATTGTATCTTCCACTGATATAAACAATCTGATAAAAGCGTCCACTTAATCAAATAGTAAGCGGAACCACGGCTGTTTTATATCTGTTGTATTGTGTTTTACCTAATTTTGTCCTTGCTTGAAGTCTTTAATTTCCCTGACCCAGTTCATTCAAGCAAACGCATCGGTGTTTTTTTCGCGGGTTGTATATACTGAACAATAGTGTAATAATTGCAACATAGAGCTTACCTCTGAAAATTGACTCAGAAGAAGACCAAGAATAGCCGTTTCTTTGATCATAGTGAGTTTAGGGTCAATTTCAATTTTACCACGACATCCAACGATCTGTCAGAAGAAAGAGATATATCGTACTTGTGTCAAAATGATAATGGCGTAAAATGTTTATCATCAAGTATTTCAGCTGTAACCATGGTAACAGTTTCCTTTCAAATGTCCATGCTTAGCGAAGACTTCCCTCTTCTTCACCTTTTTTTGTTTCTTTTTAAGTACTATTTTCGATATATTTCTGTCAACCTACACACAACTAGACGTTGGGTCCGATAATCGAAATCACACAATTTATATCTTTGGCGTCAACATTATCAAAGATGTATTTTATAAGTTATAGACGTAGGAACGGTTACAATATATTTACCACTATTCTGCCAAAACGGTTGAGCATTTCTAGGTCACGTTGGAGATTGATATTTGCAAGCATTTCGATGATGACGTCAAAGCCATGGCCACCAGTAGCATCCTATGATAGATGAAAGAACGTCATTAGCCATTGTGTCATACTTTGAAAACAAACAAACAAACAAACAAACAAACAAACAAACAAACAAACAAACAAACAAACATACATACATACATACACAGACAGACAGACAGACAGACAGACAGACAGACAGACAAACAGACAAACAGACAGACAGACAGACAGACAGACAGACAGACAGACAGACAGACAGACAGACAGACAGACAGACAGACAGACAATCAAATACATAAACAAAACATGATATAATCTGAAATGGACCCTATGTTATTATGTTGTCTAAGTTGGTTCTAACGATGGAAATAATGGAACAAATTCAAGTTTAAAGATCAAGTTTCCTTAACAGGAGAGCACACGAACTTAGGAAGAATGCACTGCAATCATCATCACTTTCAGCATGGAAGACAGTTGTCAGGCACCCTCTTGTCCCTGTCTGTCTGTCTGTCTGTCTGTCTGTCTGTCTGTCTGTCTGTCTGTCTGTCTGTCTGTCTGTCTGTCTGTCTGTCTGACTGACTGACTGACTGACTGACTGACTGACTGTCTGTCTGTCTGTCTGTCTGTCTGTCTGTCTGTCTGTCTCTGTCTGTCTGTCTTTCTTTCTTCCTCCGGTCCCTCTGTCTCACTCATACTCACCCCCCACACTCTCTCACTCACAAGACTACGACGTTTTGTTTCAATTGTAGACATATCTCTTCATATTAAGTCAAATCGATGAAAATGGTGTGTGATAAAATGTAATTGATATGGTGGATATACTGGTCTGAACGAGTTTCAAGCTCATTTAGCAAATATTGATAGTAATGACTATGAGAGCAAATTGAATGTTCTGCTACTTCGAGAGCACTCAAAGTGATGGATATCAATCAATAGTGGTGAGAGAAAACTTCTAGAAAGTAGGTCAGAGCAGTTCTAACTATAAAAGACTGACTGCAACCGCCATGACAAGGAACTCTAGCTGAGCTAACAAGAAGACCGTTACCATTAACTCGGTTGTGTAGCCTCTTTCATTGTGGTTGAATACGTAATCAGCCCCGAGTTGTTTCACCAATGTACAACCTGCGTCACTTCCTGCCGTTCCATATACCTGCATCCCGTTGGCTTTGGCGAACTGAATACAGCCAACCCCTACCTATAGAGATACATAGGAAAGGGGAATATATATATCAACATCTTAAGTGATATATGATTACCATCTGTGTTGTTTTACACTACGTTTTGTTTCATATTATTGTTACAAAATATATTCTTTAAGTTAACGTGGGAAATGAAACCAGCCGTTCCCAAAATACATTATAAATTATTTTCATATATTCGCTTTCAACATGAGAAATGTCAATTTCGACTTTCGGTTTGTCTGCTTCCGGTGAGATTACATTTTATCAATAACCTGAAACACTTTCCTAACTTGCCGTTGTCTAGACTTACCGATATGAAATACGTGTATGTATGTATGTATGTATGTATGTATGTATGTATGTATGTATGTATGTATGTATGTATGTATGTATGTATGTATGTATGTATGTATGTATGTATGTATGTATGTATGTATGTATGTATGTATGTATGTATGTATGTATGTATGTATGTATGTATGTATGTATGTATGTATGTATGTATGTATGTATGTATGTATGTATGTATGTATGTATGTATGTGTGTGTGTGTGTGTGTGTGTGTGTGTGTGTGTGTGTCTGTCTGTCTGTCTGTCTGTCTGTCTGTCTGTCTGTCTGTCTGTCTGTCTGTCTCTGTGTGTGTATATATGTATGTATGTATGTATGTATGTATGTATGTATGTATGTATGTATGTATGTATGTATGTATGTATGTATGTATGTATGTATGTATGTATGTATGTGTGTGTGTGTGTGTGTATGTATGTATGTATGTATGTATGTATGTATGTATGTATGTATGTATGTATGTATGTATGTATGTATGTATGTATGTATGTATGTATGTATGTATGTGTGTGTGTATGTATGTATGTATGTACTAGTATGTATGTATCGAAAATGGTGATGTACTGCATGCTTGTTATTTGCATTATCTTGATTTTTAAGCTCTATGGCTTACCGCTCCACTTGCGCCATGAATAAGTACTTTTTCACCACTCTTAGCTTTAGCCCTAAATAGAAGAATCGTATTAGAAAAGCTATAGGAAAGAGATGGGGTGGGGTGGGGGTGGGGGTTGGCGAACAGTACAATGTAGAAGGCTTCTGAGAAGATTCCAATATATACCGGTTACGTTTTAATAGTCTTAATTCATTGCTCGGTTTAATTTCTTTAACTTTAATTTGATTGAAAACATCATTTCCCTGTGGTACTGCATGATTTGTTTGCTGGTTGCTAAGTAAAGTTCAGATACATAGTAATATGTAAACATACTTTTGATGTAACGCCCTGTAAGCTGTAAAATAGGGCACGCCAATTGCTGCACCTTGTTGGAAAGTCAATCGATTCGATAGAGGGTGTACTCTGTTCTCCGCAACTGTGGTGTACTCTGCATACGACCCCGTCAAACTCCGCAGTGTGTACACTCTGTCACCTGCCTGTGAAAACAACAGCAAAGCTATCTCACCATAGTGGCGCTGTACACAGAATTTTCTCCGTAGGATGTAAAGTTGTGTAAACTTTATAACTTGGTCTTCGTTTTTCTTTTAACGCTTTAGAATCAAAATACAGTGAATGCCTATTCCAGGCATGATATTTGAACTGAAAATTTCAGCCAGGATATTTGGTGAGAACATTGCTAGAGTTATCCAAACAGATAGCCCACTGAGTATATATATTTGGGCTATCAACATTGGACTCATCAACACTAGAATTTTTTTCCTTTTCAAATTTTATTTTGATCAATGTCCCATCACTGTGTGGCAAAGCACTCTAATGTTAAACAAAGTTCCCCATCCTCAAAGACAACTGAGAGAAAGTCGTGGTCTTTAAAGATCCCTGGACCAAGCAGTTCTTTTACCTTGACTGAAGTGACGTCACTTCCGACTTTAACAACAATACCTGCTGCATCACTTCCAGGTGTCCATGGTAACGAGGGTAAATCTGTTCTTTTAGGATCTCCAGTTCGTCTGTATGTCTCAATTGGATTCACACCTGCCGATTTGACTTGGATGAGTACCTATAGAGTGAACAGAGTCAGAATATACATTTTAACAACAAACATCAACACTAAATATGAGCATTTATTATTAAGCATTTTAGCTATCATACATATACAATAGTACCTCGAATCTCAGAACACTTTTTAGTGGTCTGAGCTCGAATACATAGTACACATCAACAACAACAACAACAACAACAACAACAACAACAACAACAACAACAACGTGAACTATCTTGATTCATTTGTAAATACGAATGTTCTACAGTTTGAAAAACTACTAATCGATCCTTCCATTTACATGTATCTCTGAAAAGATCCGTAACGTGACGGCGTTCAACAAATACTCAATAATGTAATGACTTTGTCAAATGAAAAATTAAACGGGACAATGATAACCGTTGTCGTACAAAAAACATATATATGACCAAATTAGTAAAATATTTTAGATCGTATTCAATTTGACCTCTGACCTAAGCTATTTGAGCAAACAGTCATAAGTTCCTCACTCTGCTCAGATAGAGGACTTTATTGCAATGCTGCTCGCAAGATAAACTACTTAATACTGATTACAGGCATTTGTGACTCGTCTTATGTTTCAGAATGCGATATACTAGTACTATTATATCGACAATGTTGTCATGTGGCCGATAAACAGAAGAACACACAATACCAGAAACTTTCAACCTGCTTCGTTCTGTCTTGAACATCAAATTTGTCAATATTTCTTACATTTATGAAAATATCACGAGTCATAAGTGTCTTTGGTACTGGTATCACCAAGTAGGATGTTCTCCGCCCATTTTAAAGTCAAATAGTACAAAGTTACTCTGTCTGACTTTGGTGTAATTTGTGAGCATGAATACCTTGAATTACCTGTTTAGATGATGGTTGTGGGACTGGTACAGCATTGTCTATTTTGAGTACCTCGGGTTGTCCAAACTCTGTGACTCGAATAGCTCTCATTGTTACTTCTTTACGGTTTAACAAAATGGCTTTAGGACACGCGATGATTGAACATGCTAGCTGAATGAAGGTCAAGCGATCAAACTCAGTTTACCATGTAAGGTCACGCGAGGTCATATCATATTGACGACTCACGTGCGTGAAAGACCTGTTATACACCTCTTATTGCATATCGCACGATGCGATCCAAATGCAAGACATCTAAAACACGATTGTCGGTGTTCTGCACTAGATGTGTTGACCACGCTTGCCAAAATATAAGTCAAATCACGGTAGACGTATGTTACTGTAATATATTTTACTAAGGGAAATCAAAACGTTCCGGGACATTGCCAGTCGAATATCATGACTTGCAAGCCAGACTAACATGTTCATATGTAAAGGACTATATGGGATTATCTGTAGTTATCGTAAAACCTAATTTGGAGCTATCCTCTTGCAATGGTGAGAATAACCATGACTAGATTATTGTGGTGACAAAGAATGTAACAAGATTGTGTACAATCTGATTGATTCATATTTATTATCATATTTCCCATGATGCACCATTCAGGATAGTCAGATGGCGAGTTTGCAAATTCCCTCGTTGTTTGACAGTGGCAACAAATGGTAGAACATGCCCATGCTTATTCAGACTCCTGCTTCAGATGGACTTGGTGCACGTGTTTACAGTGTCTTAGGTTCAATCCAAAATTATTAAACAAGCAAAATATGGAATCAATATTTGTATATTGCCAGCGGTGTTCTGAGCATGGTCACGTATCAATCTGGTGTGAGCTAGATCTAGGTAGGCACAACAGGTTTAATTTGATTGCACATCACAAAAACAAGAGCAAAAAAAATAAACTGACAGCAAGCGATCACATGAAACTAGAAACAAATGGCAAAGTTGTAAAGATTGCAAAGTGTCATTATGAAAGAGTATAGACAAACCCCGTTCTTATCTACGTCAAACTGAGTTTATAAACGTTGTACTCAAATGACAATAATGATTTACAAAGGTTATAACACAGAAGCAGTTCAAAGTTTTTTTTAACATTGAGCTTTCGATCCGTCTTGGTCAATGATCCTCATCAGAATGACAAATTCCATAGTTACAGCTGACCACTAGGTGGCGGTATGATCTGTCTTGGTTGACGATCCTCATCACAATGACAAATTCCATAGTTACAGCTGACCACAAGGTGGCAGTATGATCAGCCGATTGTAGATGTTAGGTAGTTCGGTGCTCCCGTCTCTGTTGATCCTAGGATTATAGTGTCTGATGTTTGTAGCCTCCCTGATCTTCATCGAAATCATGTTTGGATGTATCAATAATGGCAATAGAGTGCTGGTCAATGTTATAATTATAGCTACGCGAGTGTTCAGCTAAAGCCGCTGCTACAGTTCTGTCTCTCACAGATTTGAGATATTCCTTGATCCTTGTTTTCAAATGTCTTCAAGACCACTTTCTCTGAAAATCTAACTTTTTAAAGTCACTCCAAACTTTGCAATATACGAAAGTCTATGCCTTGTCTTTTTAAAATAATGGAAAAAATCTAGGGTTCACAATCTTTTATTTTCCCAGTCTTAACACACATGATGCTATTTATGATATTGAAATTACTGCCAGAGATATCTATGAGAAAACATTACAACTTGTATTACAAATGTCCCTTGAATATTACAAATAGAGGACTAGCCTTGGGATACTGCTACAACAGCAATGTCCATGGAACATTGTAAATGTAACAATAATGATAATAGTGATGTGAACTTATACTGCACCTTTTCTCCTGAGAGCTCAAGGCACTCATAATAATTATTATAACATTACCACTGACACAGATCAATGGCAACACAACAGCCCGTTATACTTCCTCAACTCCCGGGGGAACATACATTCTATTGCAGCCTTTATAAGCGCATAGGATTAAAGCATTCACATTGCAAACTCTATCCTACTAGGTCCCCAATTATACAGGTGGGTTGACTGGGGCATAGTCGTGGTTCAAATCTTGCCCCAGTACTTTAGCCATTCTGATACAAACGGCAGCAACGACGCTCAAACCTGTGACCTGCAGGTTCCAAGCCAACCACTCTAACCACTCCAACCACTCTAACCACTCTAACCATTCGATCAACATGACTCCATAATAATAACTGAAACTTCTATGCCACTCACTCTGCACAACAATACTTGGTATCTAATATTTTTATTGGTAAAAATTAAAAGTCATCACATCCAAATTCTTCCACTTTCAGCTAATCTATACCTTCTCCTCTGCCTTGATGTCAAGTCAAATTTATTTCCCGCTGAACAAAATTAACAAAGTCAGAAATCTTCCTTTAAACAAAAATCAACAAAACAGTTAATCAAATTGAACAAGTAACCATGAGAACCACTAAACTTACCATGGAAACAAAATGAATTACTAAGTTAACAATTAACTAATAAGTAACAACTACTTATGAAATTTGAAAAAAATATATATACATTATCTAATCTATAGTCCAACTATTATTACCTACATGAATCTATGCCAACTGTTATAATCTGAAAATTGGAGATGTAAATCATGATTTTTTCAAGAAGGTGGTTGAGAGTTTTATTGAAGGACACTGCCTCTAGTGGAGACGATGTTGCCAGCATCATAACACCAGCACTGCTGAAGGCTTTATTTCACTTCTTCTTCTTGGGTCCTGCTTGCATTGGTAAACCTTTTTCTCTTCCTCGAAGCCTAACACCTAGAAAGGAAGGGCAAAGAGTAGTTAAACCATATTCAGGCCAAGTCACTGTCTTTGGAAATTGCCATTATTTTTCCCAATTTTTCATGAATTATGCTTGAGGGGGTATAATTATATTATTCCCCAATATTTTTCTTCATTCAGCTGGAAAGTAATTGTGACCTAAGGGTTTGTTACTACCCATCTAGAAAGTTGTTGTGACAAGGACCCCTTAGGTCACTCGTATTTTCCTCACCTCAGCTGAACGAAAAAAAAATATTGTGGAATCTAATAAAAATAGCTGAACTATGTGTACTGTTACTACTACAGAAATTAATACCTAAACTAAGCTAGACACAAACTAAACCTACATGTTGATACAAGCTAGTAGTAGTAAAGTTGCCTTATTGGCATCAAAATTTTGAAGCGACTATGTAGTTTTCGTCCAGCTTATAACATGTCATCATGTTAATATAAGCTATTGATAGACTGAGATGTAATTACACTAACAGTAGGGGGGTGTTTCCAAAGTAAGTTTTCCTGAAGTGGATGCACACTCAACCCCATTCAGTGTTAATACTATCTTGATTACAGGGTGATTATCTCCACATAACTTATCTCCACATAACCAAGACACTGCTCATCACCCACTAATGTAAACTACCACATGCAGCAACAATGGTCTTAGTTTGTGTCTGTCTTAGTTTGTGTCTGTCTTAGTTTGTTGTGAAACTAGTGCATTGGACTTCCTGATGGTGCTACAACTCACCAATAACTCGCTCTATCTTGCTCAGTACTTGATTGTTGGGTATGGCTTTGCCACTTTCATAGTCTTGAATCACTTGTGGTTTCTCATTGATTTTCTACAATCAAACAAAACAAATCAACAAATTAAAATGCATATACAAAACATTGTTACAATTACTATAGTAAGGTTTTGTAAATTTGAGATGGATTAAATGAATAAATTCATAAAGTGCAAAATATCAGAGCACTGAATGGTTAGATCACATTTTAAACCAGTTTAGAGGTCTGGCTAATAAATATATTGATTTTACACATGTTTTAGAGGTCTGGCTAATATTAAATGGACTTGCATTCCCAAATATATTGATATTACACATGTTTTAGAGGTCTGGCTAATATTAAATGGACTTGCATTCCCAAATATATTGATGTTACACATGCTTTTTATGAATAAATGGTTTATAGTTCATTTAATGGCGAATGCCACTCCAGGTAATAGAGACATTTTCAACTATGGGTTCTGGAGAGTCATTACATAATTTTACATCACCTAAAATTACTTGTGATTTCAGAGAAACATCAAATTGATCATTTGCACTTACAGGGTATCTTTTCTATGGGCTATTGCATCATGGGAGTCAGCATAAATGATGTATTCAAGATGCACACTAAATATTCATGGCCCCTTGAGTGCATGTACTCTTCAGTGTAAGACAGCTGAATATTCAGTGTGCAACTTGAATATATTATTTCTGCTAATTCCCATGACACAAGAAATACACTATTCTCATACAAATGTCATATTTGAGTTACCCAACTTGAAGTTATTAATCACTAGAAAATTATAATCATGTTCTCAATTTCAGATAATAACTTTTTCGGAACAAAGTTAAAATTTACACAAAATTCTAAGCTTGTTTTCATTTACTTTGAAATTGCATTGAGCTCAGCATTGACTGTAAGATATGTCACACTGTTCTGCACTTAAAAGTTTGCTCTTTCTTTTTGAAAGGAGTTGGCCAATTGCATGAAGGTGTTCAAACAGTGTATCTTACAAACTTGTCTACTATCTAGGCATGACAACTTTGTTTGCATCTCCACACAGAATCTCATTATTAACATTCGTATATTGGAATCCAAGATAATTATCAAATGATACCTACTGTTGCAAGTTCTTTCTGGGTCAATTCCTTATCTTGCCGACCTGACATAATTATACGACCCACATCCAAAGACACTCTCTCATCTGAAACAAATAACACAATGGGATTAAAATATTTGAAAGTATACCTGTCTTCATTGTAGTTTCATCAAAATGATCTGCACCAGCTACACCAAGACAATCCTAAAACCTTGTGGGCATTGCAGAGATGCCACTGACCTCCACCAGCTACACCAAGACAATCCTAAAACCTTGTGGACATTGCAGAGTTGACATTGACCTCCACCAAATTCTTATGCTACAAACTTAGAAACTATTCTTTACAGACACAACTTTGTAGAGCAAAATATCTTAGTGTTTCACACCCCGACTTTTACAGTTGAATTCTACACTACATGTATAATCTGTTTCATCCTACATTGATAATCAGTGACTGAAAGCTATCCACTTGAAAGCTGGCTATCCTTGCGTGTTGCTTCAATAATAATGTCTGCGTTATTTGAAACAAAGACGACAGGTGAATGAGTGAATGATGGGATATCAACAAACTTTGCAGAGCTACTATAAAAATCAAGCTGTAGGCAAACTAAAACAGACACAAGCAAAAATATTGTTGCAACATGTTGATATACACTATCATTGGACATTGACTTAAAACACTCATAATACAGAGGAGTCTCTGATACATGTAACAAGTCATTTCTCAAATGGCCACAAATTGAACCGCATCTAATTAGTGATTACACTATCTTGGTTACAGGGTGATTTAACATAACTAAGACAATGCTATTGTCAACTTGTGTAATCTATCTCAGGCAAAAACAACAAATTTACTTTGTGTCTATCTTAGTTTGCCTACTGCTTTATTTCCATTGCAATATTATCATTGTTACGTAATTCATTACCACATTTGTAACATAACAATACAAGACTCTTTAAATTTACTTCTAAGGTGAACAACTAATGGTCACTAAGACTAAGTGATATTGCAACACTTGACATGTGACTTACGATGAAGTTCTTCAGTCTCTCTATCTAATTTTGCAGTATCCTTTGCAGCAGAATGTTGTTTGTTCTGGGCAGCATTAACTGAAAGAAATAAGGAACTTTCATTAATTATCATAGACACAACAAACAAATGTATGCATTAGGGCAGGATACTATAAGAATTCATCCCTTATCTTGTCTTACTCTCAATCTACAGTATCTTTCAAGGAATGAATATATGAACAAATGAATCCATAGAGAAAGAGAGAGAGAGAGAGAGAGAGAGAGAGAGAGAGAGAGAGAGAGAGAGAGAGAGAGAGAGAGAGAGAGAGAGAGAGAGAGAGAGTGTGTGTGTGTGTGTATGTATGTATGTATGTATGTATGTATGTATGTATGTATGTATGTATGTATGTATGTATGTATGTATGTATGTATGTATGTATGTATGTATGTATGTATACATTGTATTTACTTCTAAGGTGAGTGATTGATGTACACATGCATGTACGTACATATGTATACAATTACACATGTGCATGTGTATGTACGTACGTACATACAGGTATGTAATGAATGTAGAATGTATGTTTGTGTGTATATGTGTGTGTGCATACGAAACATACGTACGTATATACATGTCTGTGTATGTATGTATGTACGTACGTACATACGTACGTACATATGTATGTATTGTATGTGTGTGTGTGTGTACATGCCTGCCTCCCTGTATGTCTGTCCTGTCCTGTCTGTACATGATATTGATGAACTATACGTATATGTATCTGTAAGTACCATGCAAAGTAAATGACATCCACACTGTTGATCATTACTCACATTTTTTTGACGTGTCTATGTCTTCTCCCCTTCTTTGGGCAGCATTGATAGCCTGTGTAAGAACAGCACAATAATAAACTCTAATTAATTTCATTGTTGTACATAAACACATGACTATTACTGTATAAACAGATATTTTATCCCTGTACAATGTATCAGTACACCCTTGTACCAGTAATGTGTATCAGTATGACTATATCTCTTACGCTATTCATCCAGGTATAAGTCTCTTAATGGAATATCACAAAACAAAAGCAATCCTAGGGCTTGGCTTATAAAAGGATGCTAAAATGTTTAAGAACAGCACAATTCATGCTGAGGATTATTAATGTAGTGGGTAGATCACTAACTTTGTTGTCATTTCCTTCAAAGCTATGCATGATTGTCGGTGACCCAAATGAAAAAATAATTTTAAATTTTATTTCCTTAGTTATTCGTAAATATATATTGGGTAAAATTGAATAAACAGAAACCATTTGTCAGGGGGTTTGTGTAACATTATTTAATGCTATGGCAAATGATAAGGTTGATTTTCATCAAGTGAAGTGGCTACCCTTGCATCAATATGTGCAAAAATGAATATGAAACTACATGTAGTGAAAATTTTATTTTAGAAGATCAACATCTATGGATGCAAGTCATTTTTTTTCTTTCTGTATTCCCCTTTCCCCTCTTTTTTTTTCTAATTCTTGTAATGTGATGTATTTCTTCTTTATTTATAAAGGAAATAAAAACACTTAAAAAATAAAATAAAGTAAACTATGGTGAGGGGCTTGCACATGGCAGGGGATTAAATTGAGAGGAACAGAGTTGTTATACAATCCAAAAAGAGATTATTTTTCTGTGTTCAGCAATATATACCCCATTATGGCATATCTGTAAACAAGACATACCATTATTAACACAGAAGTACATGTACCTCACTGAGTGATGCTGTTCACATAGTGTTATTTTTAATATATTTTGACCAATATCTTAGACACAAGCATGTTTCAGCCTGTATACTGGTGTTGGCTTGGAAGTTGCACTCAGCATACAAAATGAAACATGATAAACTGACAAAGTACAAAATACTACAAAAAGGATCAAGTTGACTGACTACAGCATTATGCCATCAGTGCACTATACCATCCAGTAGTACATTTTGAATGATCACAATGTACACATGTATTCAGAAAGGAGGTCACCAGCAGTCACTGGTGTCATGGGTCACATGACACACAACAAACTACTGACTCATGCTTCAACATGACAACCTACATGTCCTATGTCATACAAAGGTTAGAGATGATTGCATTTATAATACAAGCAGTAACACACTGGACATTGTATACATGGGGGGGGGGGGTCATCCTATGTACAGTGAGACATACATACATACATACTTAAATAAATACATACATACATACATACATACATACATACATACATGTATGTACATACATACATACATACATACATACATACATACATATGATACATACATACATACATACATACATACATACATACATACACACATACATACACAAAGGGCTACAGTACACTAGTTTACATACTTTTTTATCGACATGAATTTTAATGTTTGATTAGTTATACTATCACCTAAGTCCTTTATACAGTTTTAAAATTGTAAATGTTGTAATGTGTCAACATAATTTCTATCTATAGTTCACTGGCATACTTCCAAATACTGAGTGTGGGTGAGAAAAACAATCCCTATCTTGATTAATTTAACATTTCAAGCAAAAACTCTGCCAAAGCACAAAACTAGATATCAAAGACAAATGCACATAACCAAACCAAACAGTCGGTACAGTGAAATATAATTTAACTTTTGGATAGATGGCTTCAACCAACAGTGATGTAAATTGCAATAGTAATAGCTAAGTGTCACTTACATTACAATGGACAGAAGGCTGAATGATTGGGAGTTCCGAAACAGAAACAGAAATCAATCATTCTACAGCTCACTGCCACATTATGTACATAGCATGGCAGTGGGGTTTACGGAATATTTGTGGGCCTGTGAATTGTCAATGTTGGGAAACTATACTATAAATCACTATAGATCATAGCTGTACATCATGATACAACATCATTACATGTCATGACGCACCAATTTAAATGAACATTTATAACGATTATGATACGCAGTTCTTTGAGGTGTCAATTCAACTTCATGACATCTAACACCTGGTTCATGTTTCTAATATATGTCTATATAACGTTATGATGACCTGCACAGCTTCAACATTCGCGTCCACATGTCCCTCACCCCGTTTGAGGCATGATTGATCATCGCTGGTGTAATATTGTGATCAGGCCGATGTGCAAAATGTGCTTGTCATGCAACATCAAAATCCATACAATGTACGATTTGTCGTTACGAGCAGTTGCTCTGTTCCTTTTCCTCACACCTATTCCAGTAAACTGGGCATAAAATAACAAAAAACAAACACAAACAAGCATCGCCATGCCATGAAACTCGACTCCAGAAATTCTTACCTGTTTTGACTTGGACTGACTGGCAGTTGGTGGCTTTTTTCTTAAATATGTTACAGTATCCCAGTCTGCTTCAGCCATTTTCACTGATAAAACTTTTAAGGAAAGGTTACTGTCAGAGTATTTTAAGGTACGACCCCAGTGTTGCGACAAATCACGCAATATCTACACGATACTTTTTCGTTAAAGTGTACGAGTGGAGATCAATATGGCGTCTGCATGTGGTGATGAAATATCGAGTTTGTTTTCTGTAACTTTTCTCTGTGATACGGCCCAAACAAGTGCGCCACCACAGAGTAAGCTTTTTCTTTCTTTTGTTTGAATTTCGTCGTACCCTTTTGTATTCACTCATGCTAAAAGGCACGATAGGCCAAACTGTATTCGAACTGAAAGTTGCTTTCATCAGTGAGTCATAGTCTAGCTAGAATTCGTTGAAAGTAATTACAAATGCATGAACATGTATTAACTTCTGACGCATATATAAGGCTATTCTTTCACAGTACAACTACTAGAAATGACATTATTTAATTCTCGGCCTGGGCAAACTACTTAGTACATATAGCTTGCAAGCTGTAGAAAATGTTTGTGTTTTTATTGTCATATTTTGTATTCCGTTGAAAGCCGAAAAAGCTGACGAAATATTTGCATTAACACGATTGAACACATAAAATGTCGATGGTGGCTTTCAAAAATGTCGATCGTGCTGATCGATTACATTTTTAGTATGCACGATTGACATTTTTTTTTGTTTTCTATCGTGCAAAGAATTAATGTCAATCTTGCGTGCATGAAATTCAAAAATGTAACATCATTTACTTCTGTCCATGGATGGGTTTCTCGGTAACGTTTTCCATTTTCATGTGTTGTGTAGTGTTGTGTTGTGTTGTGTTGTGTTGTGTTGTGTTGTGTTGTGTTGTGTTGTGTTGTGTTGTGTTGTGTTGTGTTGTGTTGTGTTGTGTTGTGTTGTGTTGTGTTGTGTTGTGTCGTGTCGTGTCGTGTCGTGTCGTGTCGTGTCAAGTCGAGTCGAGTCGAGTCGTGTCAAGTCATGCCATGTAATGTCAGTCAAGGCAATGCCATGTCATGTCAAGTCATGTCAAGTCAAGTCGAGTTTAGCCATGTCAAGTCAAGTCAAGTCGAGTTTAGCCATGTCATGTCAAGTTGAGTCAACTCGAGTCGAGTCAAGTCATATCTAGATATTTCATTTCATTTTATTTCTGGATATTTTGTATATATCTAATAGATTAGATAGATAGATAGATAGATAGATAGATAGATAGATAGATAGATAGATAGATAGATAGATAGATAGATAGATAGATAGATAGATAGATAGATAGATAGATAGATAGATAGATAGATAGATAGATAGATAGATAGATATGTAAATAGATTAGATATGTAGATAGATAGATAGATAGATAGATAGATAGACATACATACATACATACATACATACATACATACAGACAGACAGACAGACAGACAGACAGACAGACAGACAGACAGACAGACAGACAGACAGACAGACAGACATACATACATACATACATACATACATACATACATACATACATACATACATACATACATACATACAGACAGACAGACTGACAGATGTTTAGATAGATAGATACGATTAACACAGGGTAAAATCGCAATGTTGTCGCCTCTTAAAAGATACGGGCTCCACGAAATGTTATGTTTATTATATCAAAAACAATACAAATTTACATACTTTTTAATGGCGCTTATTAGCCTATTGAATCGTGATGGCAGTTGCTTTTCAATACCTCACAATAAACATCAAAATCAAGCATTTGTGAAGATATTATTTCATTCTTGTAGCAAATATCACGTGACGTCCAGTAGTCACCAGTAGGATTTTCAGCTGAGACGGCATGTCTGTATTAAGGGTGTGAATACTATGTTTTATCACTGGGGAGGGTAAGCTTGATATCAGCGTGTTTCTAGATCTGTAGACATAGCCAAAAGATTCGGTGCGTGTAGTGTCGTCCCTCCCCTCGAAAGCAACAACATACCAACCCCTAAATCTCGGACGACGTCGGCGTATCTACCAGTCTTCCATAGTACTTGAGTACAGTATCTATGTTCTTCAGTTCCGGCGTCTTGTCTACACCAGGAGGTTGTTTGAATCACCATTGTGAATTTCATGGAGGGTAAACGTATAGCAATTATTGGAGCTGGCGTTTGTGGCTTGGTGGCTATCAAGTCATGCCTTGAAGAGGGCTTAGAGCCTATTTGTTATGAATTGAATAGTGAGATAGGTAAGATGAAGTATTCACAAAATTCACTACATTGCATTTAGGGTTTATCACAATATTACCTCATTTCTCATAAATAACGTCCGTGGAACCATAAACCATGCTTGCAAATCACTGCAGGCTGTGCTTCATACCATTACATATGTTAAAATTTCGTACATCACTAGTACTACCCCGAGAAGTGTGAGTGCCACGGCACAACTTTCAACTTTTGATAAATTTCCAGATTTATATCTGGTTTCACTGTAGAAAACATTAAGACTGAAAATTTATAAATTAACCTTACGCATAGCATACTAGCATACTTTATTTTGTAACTATTCTACAGACAAAAAATGTATTAAAAAACTAAACCGTCATTGCAATTCTGCCGATGCTAAAAGTAACACCCTTTTAGCACCTTCTTGGACCTATACCCATATGGTGAATACTAGTATTTACAAGCTCAGCATGAGGCATTTCTGATGTGGCGAATTAGCAAATGAAACAGTATACTTTAACACTTGATATGGATGCTATAAACGATTGTGGTACATGCAGAAAATGCTTTACTTTGGTATTATGGGATGTAAAGAGGTTATACTCAAAGGCTAGAGTTTCTGTATCATATAGCTCTGGCTAAAGTTAAATTGGCACAAGAATTTAGAGGTTTTTTTACTCAAGTGAAATGCTTACATAAAACCTATATTCAATTTCGGATAATGCAAATGTCGATGCACGCCCTCTATGACATAATGTTCTTTTGGCATTATCAGAAACAGAACAGAACAGTTGATTACATATTGATTTCCTCAACATTTTTATAAGTATTATAAATTATGTCATCGGATTGTTTATACAGTCAATTGCAAGTGACGGATAACTATGCTTTGGTAAATTGAAAACTGATTAAGTTTTAAACATGCAGCAAAAATTAGGCCAAAAAGTATAAACTCACCTCACCTTTAAACAACGCCTGACTTCCACGGTAAATATTTATGCAAGGCTTAGAAATTTTTCGTATACAACCTGAACTATGCATTTGCATGGAGCTTACTTTTATAGTTAGGGTAATCTTATTACTTGCCTCTTACTCCCAACTGGAATTTCATGTTCCAGCTACTATGGCATGGATATGTTATATCATGTTATTTCAAATTGTAAAAAAAGATATTGCATCATCCTTTGATACATGTACAGGTGGAGTTTGGATTTACAGCGACGAACTTCGTCCAAGCCAAGGAAGTGCCGTCTACGATTGCCTTGTGACCAACTCCAGTAAAGAGATGACGTGTTTCAGTGACTTTCCATTTCCTAGAAACGCTCCTCCTTACCTCCCTCACCATCTCTATCTGCAATACCTTCGTAACTATGCCGACCATTTCAATCTCCATCCTTACATCAACTTTAACTGCAATGTGTCAAAACTACAACCAGCTGATGACTATGACAGCAGTGGGAGATGGGTAGTACAATTACGGAGAGGAGCAGAAGCGGTTGAAGAGGTACACATATTTGATGGTGTCCTGGTGTGCTCCGGGATGTTTAAGGATGCCCGGATTCCCACATATCCTGGACTCGACCAGTTCGAAGGAGAAGTTTTGCACAGTAATGCTTTCCGTAAAGGAAAAAAGTTCCAAGACAAAAACGTCCTGGTTGTCGGTAAGAACAGATATCCATCCGATCATTATAATTATTGTTCTAAATCGTAAGTATATACTATTTTAAAACTTATTTCTACAGAATGTGTCCTTAAAGCATACACACATTCACATTTTGTTACAGACAGTAAGTGCATCTTAATATACTTTTAAAC
Source organism: Glandiceps talaboti (assembly GCF_964340395.1). NCBI lineage: Eukaryota > Metazoa > Hemichordata > Enteropneusta > Spengelidae > Glandiceps > Glandiceps talaboti. The sequence goes on along the minus strand of NC_135558.1, from coordinate 442,140 downwards.
ATTTAAAAGTTCATCATGCCATGACCTGTTGGGTCTCCCTATCCCTTCGTTATTATAGTGTTGACGCTTCAACTCAGGACAATAATCATATATAGATCTATATAGAAACTTTAGGAATAGGTAAGAGAATTGACGTAAAGTTGAGGGATTCCATTGTGTATACTGCGACTTTCTAACCCATCCTCTCCCTATCCGTAGGCGGCGCTCACTCCGCGGGCGATATTTCAGTGGATACAAGTCGCCATGCTTCTCAGGTAAGATGTCCATCAACAAAGTAATTTGAGATCTACAGGTAGGGGGACTAGGGATGTATTCCTTTCCCGTGCTACTCCCACCCTCAACCAACAAAAACTAACAAAAGGAGAGAGAGAGAGAGAGAGAGAGAGAGAGAGAGAGAGAGATTGAGAGAGAGAGAGAGATTGAGAGATTGAGAGAGAGAGAGAGAGAGAGAGAGAGAGAGAGAGAGAGAGAGAGAGAGAGAGAGAGAGAGAGAGAGAGAGAGAGAGAGAGAGAGAGAGAGAGAGAGAGAGAGAGAGAGAGAGAGAGAGAGAGAGAGAGAGAGAGAGAGGGGAGGGAGGGAAGGAGGGAGGGAGGGAGGGAGGGAGGGGGGGGAGGAGGGAGGAAGGGAGGGAGGGAGGGAGAGAGAGAGAGAGAGAGAGAGAGAGAGAGGGGGGGCACAGGAACAATTATAATCACTGTTACGCATATATGACGTCAATTGTTTTCACATTCAAATACTGGAGATGTTATGATGTTATTTACGAGTTTCTTGTTCTCACGTGTATAAAGTGTTTATATGTGCATCTACGCTTGGTGTACCACAATAGTATAACTTTCTTATAACATCGTTTAGGTATATTTGAGCATGCGCAATGGTACCTGGGTTATTCCAAGGACAGGACTTGGTTGTGTACCTGCCGACATGATGGGCAACACAAGATTTGCAAACTTTCTACCAATGGCTGTCCGTGAATTTCTAGTGACATCGCTAGCCTCACTCCGGATTAACCACGATAAGTTTGGTTTACAGTCGAAGGTGTCGTTTTTCAAAGGATGTCAAATGGTTAATGACGAAATTGGAAATCGTATATTTTGTGGTAAAATTAAACCCAGACCAGCTATATCAAGATTTACTAAGACAGGTGTTGAGTTCGAGGACGGGAGTCGAATTGACAAACTTGATGTTGTGATATTTGCTACCGGATATTATCTAGGATACAAGTTCATTGATAATTCTATCATAGCAGGTAAGATTACTACCTCACTTTTTTCGCCAAATTTTGGTCTATTTTGGAAACAGTGCGTAAAACAGTCAACAGTAGGAACATATTTTAAAATTATGTTGGGGTCTAACAAGATTGTCTGTTTTCCAACCAACCAACCAACCAACCAACCAACCAACCAACCAACCAACCAACCAACCAACCAAGCAACCAAGCAACCAAGCAACCAAGCAACCAACCAAGCGAACGAAGCATGTGTGCGCAATGGTACATAAATTGAAAATAAATAACCAATCTCCAAGTAAAACATTCATTCATTTAGATATTTTCTTTCAGATTCTCACGAAGAACTTGAATTATACAAGTATGTCTTCCCTGCTCGCTTAAATCACCCGACTCTTGCCGTCGTTGGCTGTATTGCCATTTTAGGAGCCAATGTTCCTGTATATGAACTGCAAGCTCGTTGGGCAGCTCGGGTACTGGCAAACAAGACTACACTACCAGGGCCGACTGAACGAGTACTAGAGGTCCGAAATAGAAGAAGGCACTTGAAGGAGATCTATGGTCGCTGTAAGACATATGTACGTAAATTATTGTTATGTTTCGATTTTCCACTGAACTCATTACGTAGCCTTTGTATTTGGTATTACCGTTCTTTCACCTGTGAGTGTGATGACAAGTAGTCCGTCGAGGACTTTGATGTTATTCTTGCTTCAATTGGAATACTTCCACCTTCTACTCAATAGGCATACACCTATTTTTTTTTTCATTCTTAAAACATTACCACAGAAAACTGTTCAGTAGAAATCATAAAAATTAAACTACCGCCCTCCACAAAAGACCCTATTGTAAGAACTTGATATCCATGTACACGTGAACTTGATCTTCATGGACACGTGAACAAAGATCTTGGTCTCAAATATGTCCGACTGAATATTTAAATTTTTGTATTCTGTTAAAAAACAATAACATGCATGGCCCCATCATAATCTTCAACTTTCAATGCACACTAAAATATTCAATATTTGCAGGTACCACCAGTTCCTATACAGGAGGATTATGCAAAGGAAATCGGTGTCCGACCGAATTTTCTAAAACTACTGACAAGTGATCCTAGTTTTGCCGCCAAATGTTTTTTTGGGCCAACTTATCCCGCTTCATATCGTCTACATGGTCCCGGATCTTGGAACGGTGCCAAGAAAGCTATCCTTGACGCCTGGGACAACGTCATTTTCCCAACGAAAACAAGAGATATCGTCAAGGAAACAAAGTCAAATACAACCATTTTGAAAATGTTTGTAATATTCACTCTCCTGATTATCATAATTTCAGCAATCTTTGTCTAGTTGTTATTAGTAATTAAGAAATTATTAGTAATTGTAATAGTATTAGTGGTTATTAGTAATTAAGAAATAACTCAATCAGAACAGTATGTGATGTGCTGAGATCTAGTGGTTGTAGCTGACATCTTGATGGCTTGGGCTAACAAAGCAATTTATTATTCTGATGAGAAATGTTGACCAGAACCACAGAGACATTTATTTTCTTTCTTTGCCAGAACAGATAAACATATCAATAGTTTATGGAATGTTTGTTTGCGATATAACCTTCCCTGATTCTATATATTTTTTTGTTCATAACCCGAAACTGAAAAAATACTAAATATACACATACAATGAAGTAGCATCTGGATTCTTTCAATACAATCATTCACTAGGAACAAATTCATAGTAAAGGTCATATTTCATTTTAAAAATAATTTTTTAATTGTTTTCCAAGTCATTTTTCATATTTCTCCATCCCAAAGGAATTGGAAATTAATAAAATGTCTCTATCACAAAACACAATTTACCATATCTTATCCTGTAAACAATACTGTTTTCTGGTAGTTGAAGAATATTAAGAGCAGCAGTTGTCTCCTTCACCAATGCCACACTACAAAAACATAGCCAGTAGCAAGGGACTGTGGTTGAGTCGGTAAACATCAGCCTTGGTAGCTTGGTTGGTAGTACATCTGTCTAGTGACTGGAGGGTCCCAAGTTGGGAGTTCTGGCCCTGACAAACTTTTCTCCTTCCCATTTACTACATTTGGTAACAAGGAAAACTGGGCATGCATTAGTATACAGCATCTGCAATGTTGTAGCATACGGTTTAATTGTGTTTCCCAAAGTTGAGAAGGGTGGAGAGTGTGGTAGAGTTGGTGAACATTGCCTGGCTAACACAGTTGGTAGTGTGTCTGTCTAGTGATTGAGGGTCCTGGGTTTGAGTCCTTTTTTTTGTTTAGTACAGGGTGGTTAAACAAAACTTTGTTTGTTCTGTGTACATTTTATTTGATTTATTTAAGAATAATCTGAATATTTCCCCAAGTGATCTCTCACATAATGCAATGCAATGTGTTGATTAGAACTTGGGATGGGTAACAGCTTTGCATAGTCACTTAAGGTGGAGATGCACAAAGGGAAGATTTTAAGGGCGACATATTTTCAAGTTATTGTTTCCCAACAATGAATAAAGTTCACACCATCAACCCATATATTTTCTGAAAGGTTTTTTTCTCCTCTCTGCTTTTGTATTTTCTATTGTCTTTGACTGAAAGTGAGAGTTTGTTTAAGGTATGAATAGAGGTGTCTTGATTATCTCAAGGCGCCAATTAAATGCCTCGGAAAAGACCACCTGTCACCCGATTTTCCATTTCTTTGGTGTTTTAGAATGTTCACTTCACACATAACAAAAGCGTGTCTCACTTTTTTTCTGCCATCTGTCGTTCTTTTACAACATGCCTTGAAAGTTGACAAATTATAATGGGAAGCTTATTGACAGATTTTTCTCACTTAATCATCAATTTCACACGTAATAGAACTTACAAATTCTGAGACACACTTTGTAAGAACAATACCCAAGAAAGCACCAACGAAAATTTCAATTGATTGCGAGGAAGTACTGTCGACTTTGAGTCTTTAGAACATAGTCTGGGGCTTGAAAATGTAAACGGAGAAAATGCCGATTTTCGAAATACAGCATAAAATTTGACTTGCAGAAGATTTCCCGGCGTGTCATGCAATAAAAATATCACCAAGCAGTGGATAAAACGAGTCTTCAGTTATTCTAATTGTCGTTTTGATTAATACAAGTGTAGCATATAAAACGAGTCTTCAGTTATTCTAATTGTCGTTTTGATTAATACAAGTGTAGCATCGTAGAAACATGGCAAATCAAGGTCGTTCGACTGGAATGTGATACACAAGATCACATTGCAAATGGCGCGGAAGCCCAGTTTATTGTCACAAACCAGGTCTCTCTACAAGTTTATTCAGAGCCTGTGATAGCTGTGTAACTTTATCAAGAATTCTCTCTCTGTCTTTGCCATCTAACCTTTGTCCCACTTTCTGTGTAAATTTATCTGGATGCCATATTATTTGCTGTGTTCGAATAAATTTCTTGAAGGATTTTTGCTCTGATTTGTCGATATCACATAAAAGTACCTTTATCATGGCTTCCACATCATTATCATGTCCAGGCCATGGAATGTCAGAGTAAAACAGTTCATTAGTTTCACTGTTAGTGAAAAATTCTTTGCATTTTCTTTCATAAATTCTCTTTTTGTGCATCAACTGCTCCTGAATTCTCTTCGAACTTCTTTGTTTATATTCCTCATGTTCAAGTTCAAGTTGTCGCTGGAAATGTTTCTTCTCTTCATCTTGCCGTCGCTTTTGATGATTTCCATCATCAGCATCACTGTATCTCCTTTTATTGTGTTTCCTTTGGTATTCTTCACTTACTCTGTCTGCCCAATCATCGTAACATTCATACTGGGAGTTGTTATCAGGATGAGATTCTAACAATAAGAAAAAAACAAGTTTACTGAAATATCATGTAAATCACATAACCACATATTTTGATAGTGAAATATCATGTAAATCGCATAACCACATACATTGATAGTGAAATATTCTGTAAATCACATAACCACATACATTGATAGTGAAATATCATGTAAATCACATAACCACATACACTGATAGTGAAATATCGTGTAAATCACATAACCACATACATTGACAGTGAAATATCATGTAATTCACATAACCTCATACATTGATAGTGAAATATCATGTAAATCACATAACCTCATACACTGATAGTGAAATATCATGTAAATCACATAACCTCATACACTGATAGTGAAATATCATGTAAATCACATAACCACATACACTGATAGTGAAATATCATGTAAATTACATAACCACATACATTGATAGTGAAATATCATGTAAATCACATAACCACATACATTGACAGTGAAATATCATGTAAATTACATAACCACATACATTGATAGTGAAATATTATCTAAATCACATAACCACATACATTGATAGTGAAATATCATGTAAATTACATAACCACAATAATTGATAGTGAAATATCATGTAAATCACATAACCTCATACACTGATAGTGAAATATCATGTAAATCACATAACCACATACACTGATAGTGAAATATCATGTAAATCACATAACCACATACACTGATAGTGAAATATCATGTAAATCACATAACCACATACATTGATAGTGAAATATCATGTAAATCACATAACCACATACATTGACAGTGAAATATCATGTAAATCACATAACCACATACATTGATAGTGAAATATCATGTAAATCACATAACCACATACATTGATAGTGAAATATCATGTAAATCACATAACCACATACATTGATAGTGAAATATCATGTAAATCACATAACCTCATACATTGACAGTGAAATATCATGTAAATCACATAACCTCATACATTGACAGTGAAATATCATGTAAATCACATAACCTCATACATTGATAGTGAAATATCATGTAAATCACATAACCACATACATTGATAGTGAAATATCGTGTAAATCACATAACCACATACATTGACAGTGAAATATCATGTAAATCACATAACCACATACACTGATAGTGAAATATCATGTAAATCACATAACCACATACACTGATAGTGAAATATCATGTAAATCACATAACCTCATACACTGATAGTGAAATATCATGTAAATCACATAACCACATACACTGATAGTGAAATATCATGTAAATCACATAACCTCATACACTGATAGTGAAATATCATGTAAATCACATAACCACATACACTGATAGTGAAATATCATGTAAATTACATAACCACATACATTGATAGTGAAATATTATGTTATGCTAAAAAAATAAACATAAAGATACAGAGAAACAACAAAACCATAGTATTGAATTTAACTTTTCTTCCAAACAGAAAATTTTACCTCCATCTCTGTTCTATGATGGTTTAAATGCTCGGATGTAGATAGCTTCTTTCACTCCTCGTTCAAAGTGCCTAGTTTCAGTGTCTAGGATTTGTATGTTGTTTATGTTAATGGAATGTCCTGGTGATTCAATGTGGATGTATTGGGAGACTTCTGAGGTGCTGGAACTGGGTGATATAAACTTCCAGGCACCTATGACCCTTTCTTAGGCTCACATGTCCATAAGGTCACGTGTACTGAATAGTGGGTCAATCTGTTGACAAAGACTGAAGTGGGCAGTCAAAAATTTCAGGTACAAATTTGTGTTTGTAACAAAAGTTAAATTCAATATTATGGTTTACCTGTGTTAGTATACAAATGATCTGTCCAATCGGGTCCAAACTCATCATGCCATTCTCCAGCAAGTTTCTCTTGCCATTCTTTTTCTGCTTGATTTTCTTTCCACCTTTCTTCTGCTTCCCATTCAGCTTCTCTTTGTACTCTATCCTAGAATATATACAGATGAATTACTTGATATGATAAAAATATACTTTACTAAGATGATACATAAACAGGAGGTTATGCTTTCATCCTTGTTTGTCTGTCTGTCTGTCTGTCTGTCTGTAATGTGAATACAACACTGTGTCGTTCTCCTTTTGTTATAATTGAAGCACATAGAGTTCTGATTTCATCAACATTTCCTGTAAATATATCTCCAGACTTACTTCTTCATCCTTTTTTGCCTTTATCATCTCTTTGACTTCTTTCAGTAGTTGTTTTGAGGACTGACCTCTCCTATTTCTGATTTTCAGAGATGTTGATCTATGTCTTAACAAGGGCTCAACGATATCAGAGTATGCTATTGAGAAAAGATGAATAAGGAAAAGACAATTGCAAAAAAATCTTGAAATTTGAATGTAGGATTTCTACTTTGAATCACTGCTTCACTGAACACCATTTTTATGTGATTATCAAATGTTGAGTATAATGGTGATGAAAAATATTTTCATCTTCATACAGAAATCATGTATTTTAAAATTGAGTTTGATAACAAGTTGACAAGTCCCTTAGTCGACATTAAAACTTAATTGCTGACTTTTTGACCTCACATAGGAGGTCTTCTCCTGAATAAAACTTAACTGCTGACTTTTTGACCTCACATAGGAGGTTTTCTTCTTCTGAAGAATAAAAATGCATACAACTGATTTCTAAAGCAGTAAGCTTGTCACATGTTGTCAAGTCCATGTCTCAAAATTGACTCATCATTGTGGTAGGACTCACATATTTTAAAACGAAATCAGACTTTTTGGAGTATCCAACATTTAAGAAGATTAGTGGTTGGGCTCTCTAACTTCCAATAAATGATGATAGTCAAGTCATTTAAGAGGAACTTATATTAAGCTTCAGCCAAGATGTACGAATACAAAGGGAAATGTAAGAACATTTATTTCCTGGTTGTTTTTTTTATCCTGACACAGTTCACATAAATTAGTAGTTCTGTGATATTCTAGCCTACAGTATCTGTTGACTGGAAGGACTATAACACTATTACACTATTTCAGCTATCCGAACTGATATTTTGACTTTTTAAATTTTTGCTCTCATCCTTCCAAGTTTATTCTTCAGTTATGTTGGTCTTGAATTTCATTCCACCAAACAGCGTGATTGGTCAAAGACATAATTAGACATATTTAAATTGTGCAGTCAGGTCACATTATGAATCCATAATTAGAGGTTATGAGAGTTTTTACAGGCAACATGTATATCGCTTTGGAAATGTGACTGATCGACCCATGTACCGTATGTCAGCTTCTATTCAAATTTGCACCAATGTTTTGCACAGTATGTGTGTGGCAGGGCGTGGCTTTTTTTAAATACCAGCAGATTTTTGTAAGGTGGAGTCACCATTCAAAAAATCTAAATGTCAATCAGTGATAGCGGAAAGAGTATAATAGTGTTAGTCCTTCAAGTCGTCTACAGGTAGGCTAGTGATACCCAAATATTTAGACAGAAATCAAAGTGTTCAGCATCACCAGTCTCCTCAGTATCAGTGTAAAAGTGTGCTCTTAGAATTATCTTACCATATCTCCTTCCATTTAAGACCTCCATCAAAGCAATATGTAATGCAGTGTTACCATCCTCATCTTGTACACTGACATCAGCTCCAAATTTCAGTAAACATCTCACGACTGCATCATCTCCTAGGAGACATGCAAGATGGAGAGCTGTTCGTCCATGTCCCTCATCTTTTGCAGTATTGACATCCAGTTTTTTGTTTTTCTTTAAGTGCATTTTAAGTTTCTGTAAATTCCCTTCTTTCACATAACGAAGTAATTTCTCTTCTCTTTTCCTCATCATCTATGAACTGGAGACAGCCAAATATACTTTGCGGCACTGAAGTGTATCTGAAATTTGAGAGTAACAAAATACTAGCATTATTCAATTACATAACAAAAGTCTCTGGTCTGGGTCCATTACAGGTACAGTTATGGCTGCTACACAAATCTTTATCTATATACATGTGGATGCTATTAATGATAGATTACAATTAAATTACAATGTCAAATCAAACTGATGCCCTGAATATTTTAAGTATACATGTATAGTTGGTTCTTATATACCACCTCAGACCACTTAAAAGTGCATGTGGTCTGAGATACCACACATCAGTTTTCAGCAAGAATGATAGTGAATGCAAGCTATACACTGCATGTGGTCTGAGATACCACACATCAGTTTTCAGCAAGAATGATAGTGAATGCAAGCTATACACTGCATGTGGTCTGAGATACCACACATCAGTTTTCAGCAAGAATGATAGTGAATGCAAGCTATACACTGCATGTGGTCTGAGATACCACACATCAGTTTTCAGCAAGAATGATAGTGAATGCAAGCTATACACTGCATGTGGTCTGAGATACCACACATCAGTTTTCAGCAAGAATGATAGTGAATGCAAGCTATACACTGCATTGGTTTATAAATCAATAAGCAAAGTGCACTAAGATCACTCTAGTGTCACATTTTGTCAATCATAACTTGTTTTTGAAAATCAAGCAAAAACCGCCTGTGATATTACATGTACTATCATTTTAAGGTATAGAGTCTGAGAAGTGTTCACTCGAATCTTCAGTTGTCCCTGTAGCAATGTCAATGGACCTACCCTTCTTTGACTTCATAATAACTTCTTCATCTCTCATGTATACTAGCGTGCTCCATGAAGGGTTCACACCCTGCTATCGATCCTACCCTGCTCTCAATTAACACCCTGGTTTTGTTGGTAAAATACCTTGCTAAATACTCTCCTACCCTTATATAAGTCCCCCTGTTCAAAATGTTCCCATTTCAAAGTGTATGTCTTTACATTTGTGAAATCTTAGGGCAAAATAAGTTGGAAAGATTTCTTCTGGTGTCCGACTTGTTGACATAATAAGTGGCCGTAGTGCAAGTAATCAAATCAAGTCTGGTGCCAGAGTGAACAATTGCAAGATTTAGGTAAAATCATATTACAGTCGCTCAAATTCAACTACCAGTGACACTGCGATGATACAGCCCACAAGCGACTGTGGCAGGAATCGCGATCGTCAAACATAAATATATAAGATACAGAACAAAACAGATACCACGTCAACTTTGTTACTGCTTCGTCAATCAATGAGAACTACCTTGTTGCTGTATTTCATTCCAGACAATGCTCTGGCATCACTGTTTATGTTATCACCGCAACGTTTCTGTAGCTGTTAGCGGACGAGCGGACATCTTGCTTTCATCTTAATACGTTGAGGGCGCTCTAAAGTAAACGGCGCAAGCGATGTTGCCCCAACTTTCGCAGAGGGTTAAAAACTTACAAATTTACCCATCGTAAAGAGCATTTTTGGATCACTCATTTATTTGGATAATGATGGAATTCAACCAAGCATTCTGTTGTCCACGTTACCATTGACACAACCTACAGATGCACTCCCCCACCTCCACACACACACACACACACACATATCATGATACATTATAACCTAAACATGTAACTAGAATGAGACTAACACATTTATGAAGATGCTTAGGAAACTTATCCATTTTATTCAAACAACTGAACAAATGGTAATACAAATTAGAAACCCTGACACACTTAATTTAAGAGTTTAGAATCATCATTATCATAGACTGTACCATCATCCTATGATATTTAAAGATATATTCGATTTATTCCCAGGACTTCATGATTTATTTCTTACATTTTCAAATTTCTCTCAAACAAAACCATCATATTTTATGTTTCTCATTTCATCACAGACAAGGAAGGCAATGTTATTCACTTTAAAGTGATTTGTTTCAACTCATTTGATAGCTCTGTAAGATAAATAAGTGTATCAATCCAACTACAGTATTAGACTACCACCACCAGTTGTCGTCATCACAGCCTTCACTCCATATCCCTATTATTTCTTGAAAACTTTTTTTTTTTAAATGATAAAACATTATATTGACAAAGAGCTTATTCTCACAACTTTTCACTGACAACAACAAGGTATTTGAGGACATACTGATAAAGAGACAATGCCAGCTGGTAGACAAGGATAACAGAATGAAAACAGCAGCTCAAAGTCAGTGTTATGTACAAAGACTTGAATTTCTGCAATAGTGTGGATTACCCATATTTCTATTGAGTGTTCAAACAATAAAGTGAACAGAACAGAAATTAGAGTTTGTTGTATTCCTCATATAGCAAAAACTTTCAAGATGAAAATCACTTCATTTATTTGCAAATACTGGTCTTTAATGAAACGTTGATTGGAAGTGACCATGTTACATTAATGACATCATTAGATCATTAGTCCGCCTGAAGAAGCATCCAAGACAGCATGTGAATCTGTTGCCATTCAAAACAACAGCAAGTCCAGTAGGACAGATTGTAATTACTTGGTTATTATCTAATGGTATTGTCATTAATCAATGAAGTAGTATTGCATCATATCTTAACAGTCCTCACATAAAAAGACCACCTGAAAAAAAGAGAGAAAATTGATATGAATTGTAATGAATGGAAGTACATGCAAAGACTAATAACTGATAACAAAAATAACAATGCAAAGAATGCCATCACATGATAACTTCATGCAAATGGCGATAAATGTTGATTCAATAAGTACAGTTCCAAAGGAGAGAGTTTGTACCAATAAAGTAAAAGCAACGGGTTATCAATGCTGGATTTTTCTCAAAACAGTATACAAACATTGGTAAAAAAACACTACACAAACATTGGTAAAAAAAAGCAGGGACAAAAACAAATAGCTGACACAACAAATTACAAACTAGAGCACACATGATTGACACTGTGCCCAACTTTCAATGCGATATTGTTGTGGATAAAGCCTCAATTTTACCAACATGACGTTGTAAACTAATATCCCTAACCCTAATGCCATGGTGTGTATTATTTCGTCTGCGTTCTAAAATGAGCTAAGCTACACAATGCATATATTTAGGTGAAAATTCTTCAGTCTTGTCTAAACTAACAAGATCAAAGTCTCCATCTAATTTGTTTGTACAGCCTCAAAACTTTTACAAGCTTTCCTTTTGATTAGTCTTTGAAGAACCAGTTCAATGTCAAACTTTGTTTACAGTTAAAGTACTTTCCATTCTCACAAAATGTTTCTTACCAGTGACTTCTATGCTTGTTCCTGTGATGTAACTACTTTTTTTGGAAGCAAGGAATAGACACACATCTGCCACATCTTCAGGCTGTCCAAATCTACCAATTGGTATCATACCTAAATGCTGTCAAATAAAGTACATATTGATAATAAATAACTTTGTACTACATCTGTCTGTCCTTCCTGTCTGGTCCATGGACTTTGATTAGTTCCAAGATAAGTATTTCCTTTTACTTTCTGGTTGAACAAGTCGCATGCACAGACAGAGCCCATTGTAATACTAATAGTACCGACTTGGGGGGACTAATAAAGTTCAAATATATCTGTTCTCTCAGAATACTTCAGAGACACAGTTGACTTGCTAAAGTTAATCAGAGAAATTGTCTTCCTTTTCCATTCTTTCTCTAGTTAGGGCCAGTGTTACTGTGTATTGACAAATCATAAGACTGAACACAGAGATTTTTTGAGTGTGACAGAGAGTAGTTTACCTTTTCCATAACTTTCTCTGGTACTGCTTGTGTCATAGGTGTTTCTATCCATCCTGGTAAGACAGCATTACATCTGATATCATGTCTGTATGTCAACAACAAAGGCATCATACATAAACCTTGACTGCAAAAGTTTACATTCTATCACCATTAACATGTAAGTTGCGCTGCTAACATTTTAGTGAAGACAATCATTACTAATCTCTGCAAATTTCAATGATGAAGCTAGAAATGACTGTTACCCCCCCCCCCCCCCCCCCCCCCCCCGGAACAAAGATATCATGTTTTACCATACTATCTATCACTGATCAGTACTATGGTAAATAGTTAAAAGAATTTAATGTAGCTAGATATTCATTTATTCCTGATATATCTCTTTACTCAACTGTGTTAACAAGTTGCCCTTATCAATGCTTCCTGCTCTTCTGTGATTGTCTCTGATTTTTAGAATTGATTTCACTGTGTAAGAGTGCAAGTGTGTGCATTTTGTTTGTTGACACATATTCTGTGTTACGTTGCAATCTCTGTGTAAGCTCCTAGCCATTCAGAATTCTAACCACCACATTGAATTTGATTTATCTGCACTGTGGAAAAAAATAATGTAATTGCTGCTCAACAACAAATTTTCATTTGAACTTTTTTAGTTGCTACCTTGCTTAACATGTGACCCCAGGTCATCAAGCACTGCACTTTAAAACAGCTCTGTTCAATGAAGTGTTTGCTATATACATGATATCACAGTCATACTTACTGTGCTAATTCTTTGGCACAGGTTCTTGTGAAGCCCTCTACTGCAGCTTTAGAAGCAACATAATTACACTGGCCTATGTTACCTATCTGTTTGATAATCACAAATAGAGAATACAAATAAGTAAGAATTATTGTTAGACAGACAAGTCACCAGCAATAGCTTCGGGATTATTTTATGGGCCATCTGCATTTTCTTTTACATATTATTGCTACATGGGTACTTGAATGCATGCATGCAACAAAATACCACATCTGTTTTCTGTGTTTAAGTTTGTCAATTTGTGCAAAGTGTGATTTCAACTTTTCAGTGTTCATGCAAAGACAATGAAATGTTGCCCGTGCCAAGTTGGGAAACTGTTGCACAGAAAGTTTTGAAATTTATCTAATAATCTGTGCATAGTGCAGTATCAAAGCAAAATGTCCATTTGGAAATGAAATCTGCAATAAATGTGTTTTTGTATTCATTTATTTGTGCACATGTAAACAGATTTATACAAATTGTATTCTTTGGATCCTATATGAAACTGTCTTTATCATTTCATAGGTTTATGGTTGTTTATTTGTATTCATTAGAAAATTTTCAAATGAAATGAAATGATGTTCTGATAAGTTTCAAGAGTAATATAACACAATTAACTGACCAGCTCATTAATTCTACAGCTACTTCTTTACTTGTGGGTATACATGTAGTTTTTTCTTTGTGTCTGAGGACAACATTGACTTCCTCTACACTGTCTGTACCTCCACATTTATTTTACCATGAGGTAACATGGCCCAAATGATGCAAACAGTCAAATTGGCATATCTCTGAAAATGGGCATGATGTAAAATCATGAAATGACTCTCCAGAACCCAAAGTCGATTTAAAATGCTTAAAGTTGTGTTCAAAGAATTTTAAGTGTTTACTTACCTTACCAGATATACTTGCCATATTGATAATAGATCCATGTTTTATTTTATTCTCTATCATCATTCTTGCAATGGCTTGTGACATTAGAAAAACTCCCTGATAACACAATCATACACCTTGATTAGTAGAGCAGTCAAGAGTAACCTTGATAGTATGAGTCTCTGTAGCATCTATAAAACTGAGTATATTGTATTGATATGATATGTAACATCCAAATAAAGCAATTGCACTCTTAGCCTGTAGGCTACTTCCATCAACTTTACGATGTAGAGAAGAGGAACAAGAAGTAAATCAAATTACCTTTAAATTAACAT